>NC_132891.1:37059888-37131992 GCF_030463535.1 Salminus brasiliensis | reverse complement strand
TGAGGTGAGATGAGAGGAGATGAGAGGAGAAGAGAGGAGAGGAGAGGAGGTGAGATGAGAGGAGAAGAGAGGAGAGAGAGGAGAGGAGTGAGATGAGAGGAGATGAGATGAGATGAGAGGAGAGGAGGTGAGAGGAGAAGAGAGGAGAGGAGAGGAGGTGAGATGAGAGGAGATGAGAGGAGAGGAGAGGAGGTGAGAGGAGAAGAGAGGAGAGGAGAGGAGAGGGAGGAGGTGAGATGAGAGGAGATGAGAGGAGAGGAGAGGAGGTGAGATGAGAGGAGATGAGAGGAGAAGAGAGGAGAGGAGAGGAGGTGAGATGAGAGGAGAAGAGAGGAGAGGAGAGGAGAGGAGGTGAGATGAGAGGAGATGAGATGAGTATGAGAGGAGAGGAGGTGAGATGAGAGGAGAGGAGGTGAGATGAGAGGAGATGAGAGGAGAGGAGACAGAGTGCAGGGTGATTGGAGTGAGAGGTGATGTCAGAGCGCTGCTGTAAGATGGTTGTTACTCCAGCAGGTGAAGACACAGACTGATCTGAGGACCAGGTCTCCAGCTCGGCTGCCGGTGTGTGACTGAATGTAGGTAAAACTGTGCAGTATATGATTTATACAGTGAAACAACACACACACACACACACACACACACACACACACCACACACGCAGCACTCACCTTCTCGTTTAAGAGGCATGTCCGTGTCTGTTGTCTTCAGCACCGTTTGATCCGTCCGGGCACAACTTAAACCCACCCACTTCTAGTTAGACTCTGTAGATTGAGCTGGGGTTTGCTGGGATTTGTAGTTTCTGCTGTGGCACTAAGAGACTACAGCAGTGCTCCGAGCTCGGGGGCGGATCCATAACTACGTCCCTCTACTTCCAGATAGCAGGTTCTAATAATACTGCTACTATACACATATACCACTACCTGCCAGTGAGCATCCACACCATGTGAGAGACTGGGGTTCGATTCCCGGTCTGGGTGACTGTGCTGTGCTACACCAATAAGAGTCCTCTGGGTAAGACTCCTAACACTACACTGACCTCCTCTGTAATACCAGTAACCTTGTAAGTCGCTCTGGATAAGAGCCTCAGCTAAATGCTGTAAATGTAAATGTAAATACTTTTTCACAACAATGTTTTTGCTCAGCCTTCATGTGAACTATCAGCCAATCCCGGTGTAGAAGGCGGAGTTTACTGAGTACTCCTGTGTAAAGTGGACTCACAGTGGACATGCTGCCACCTCGTGGTCACTGTGCAGATTAACTGGTGTAAGAAAGCACGTCCTGTGGAACAGACGCAGCTAGCAGCAGCAGGGATGTCTGTCTGCTCACCGTGTTTAGAAATGTGAAATTAAGCTTCATTTTGGATCAACATTCTCCTCATTTCAGAAGAGAAAACAGACTTGATGAAGAACCTGGAACATGGAACCCATGGGCAAAACTTCCCAGTTGGGCTACACATACAGACCCCTTATGAGCGAGATTACTGGGGGGAATCCTCTCTGTGTGTAGATCAAGACAACCCCAACCACCACTAGTGTTAACCCATCCGTGCAGTGAACACACACACACACACACACACACACACCAGTGGAGGAGTGATCTACAGTAAAGCAGCTCCAGAGTGATAAAAGTGATCTACAGTAAAGCTTGTATATAGTCCGGCTGAACCAGTGTGTTGAGCTAGGTCTATATAGTCCGGCTGAACCAGTGTGTTGAGTAGTCTATATAGTCCGGCTGAACCAGTGTGTTGAGTAGTCTATATAGTCCGGCTGAACCAGTGTGTTGAGTAGTCTATATGGTCCGGCTGAACCAGTGTGTTGAGTAGTCTATATAGTCCGGCTGAACCAGTGTGTTGAGTAGTCTATATAGTCCCAGCTGAACCAGTGTGTTGAGTAGTCTATATAGTCCGGCTGAACCAGTGTGTTGAGTAGGTCTATATAGTCCAACTGATCCAGTGTGTTGAGTAGTCTATATGGTCCGGCTGATCCAGTGTGTTGAGTAGTCTATATAGTCCAGCTGAACAGTGTGTTGAGTAGTCTATATAGTCCAGCTGAACCAGTGTGTGAGTAGTCTATATAGTCCGGCTGAACCAGTGTGTTGAGTAGTCTATATGGTCCGGCTGAACCAGTGTGTTGAGTAGTCTATATAGTCCGGCTGAACCAGTGTGTTGAGTAGTCTATATGGTCCGGCTGAACCAGTGTGTTGAGTAGTCTATATAGTCCAAACTGATCCAGTGTGTTGAGTAGTCTATATGGTCCGCTGATCCAGTGTGTTGAGTAGTCTATATAGTCCGGCTGAACCAGTGTGTTGAGTAGTCTATATAGTCCGGCTGAACCAGTGTGTTGAGTAGTCTATATAGTCCAGCTGAACCAGTGTGTTGAGTAGTCTATATAGTCCCGGCTGAACCAGTGTGTTGAGTAGTCTATATAGTCCAACTGATCCAGTGTGTTGAGTAGTCTATATGTCCGGCTGATCCAGTGTGTTGAGTAGTCTATATAGTCCAGCTGAACCAGTGTGTTGAGTAGTCTATATAGTCCAGCTGAACCAGTGTGTTAGATAGTCTATATAGTCCAGATGAACCAGTGTGTTGAGTAGTCTATATAGTCCAACTGATCCAGTGTGTTGAGTAGTCTATATGGTCCGGCTGAACCAGTGTGTTGAGTAGTCTATATAGTCAGATGAACCAGTGTGTTGAGTAGTCTATATAGTCCAACTGATCCAGTGTGTTGAGTAGTCTATATAGTCCAACTGATCCAGTGTGTTGAGTAGTCTATATGGTCCGCTGAACCAGTGTGTTGAGTAGTCTATATAGTCCAGCTGAACCAGTGTGTTGGATAGTCCTATATAGTCCAGCTGATCCAGTGTGTTGAGTAGTCTATATAGTCCAACTGATCCAGTGTGTTGAGTAGTCTATATAGTCCAACTGATCCAGTGTGTTGAGTAGTCTATATGGTCCCGGCTGAACCAGTGTGTTGAGTAGTCTATATAGTCCAACTAATCCAGTGTGTTGAGTAGTCTATATGGTCCGGCTGAACCAGTGTGTTGAGTAGTCTATATAGTCCAGATGAACCAGTGTGTTGAGTAGTCTATATAGT
This sequence comes from Salminus brasiliensis, assembly GCF_030463535.1. NCBI lineage: Eukaryota > Metazoa > Chordata > Actinopteri > Characiformes > Bryconidae > Salminus > Salminus brasiliensis. The sequence continues at coordinate 37,128,900 of NC_132891.1, read as the reverse complement.
CCGGCTGAACCAGTGTGTTGAGTAGTCCTATATGGTCCAACTGATCCAGTGTGTTGAGTAGTCTATATGGTCCGGCTGAACCAGTGTGTTGAGTAGTCTATATAGTCCGGCTGAACCAGTGTGTTGAGTAGTCTATATAGTCCGGCTGAACCAAGTGTGTTGAGTAGTCTATATAGTCCAACTGATCCAGTGTGTTGAGTAGTCTATATGGTCCGGCTGAACCAGTGTGTTGAGTAGTCTATATAGGTCCGGCTGAACCAGTGTGTTGAGTAGTCTATATAGTCCGGCTGAACCAGTGTGTTGAGTAGTCTATATGGTCCGGCTGAACCAGTGTGTTGAGTAGTCTATATGGTCCAACTGATCCAGTGTGTTGAGTAGTCTATATAGTCCAGATGAACCAGTGTGTTGAGTAGTCTATATAGTCCAGATGAACCAGTGTGTTGAGTAGTCTATATAGTCCGGCTGAACCAGTGTATTAAGAAGTCTATCTTCACTTGTTGAGGCGGTCCGGGTTTAATTGTTTTTCTCATCCAATAAGAACTCTGAATGGACTAATTAGAATAGGTGCACACTCATTGGCCACCAGATATAATAATCATTGATTAAGATTGGTGATACTTTATTAATGCTGTTTAACCCTTCCTGTGCAGATCTGCAAGGGCAGATGTTCAGGGTGATTGATGGTGGAACTGTCCGTTTCCGCTCAGACGGCCTCTCCAGCATTACCGGACTCACCGTCTGTCTGAGAGTGCTGAGCGAACAGGAGCCCTACAGTACTCTGCTCACATCTGAGAACCAAGCAGATGTAGTGAGATTGGATTTTAATAGTTTTGGGAAAAGCTACAGCCTACAGGTCAAAGGTTCCAGCATGAGCTTTAAATGGTACTTAATAGTGCCATCGTTTGTGCAGCCGTGGCCTTAGAAGAACAGGTGCTTCACCTGGGAGTCCAGCAGCGGGATGGTCAACGGGAACAGGAGCATCCGCAAAGGCGTCGTCAGAGGACAGGTGATGACCAGGGTGTTCTGAGTGTAGCCATTAGAAATGGACCACGTTAAAAATGTTGCTAAAAAGTGGCTGATTCCTCACTCAGAGCGCAGTTAGGATCTGTAAGAGCTCAGTATTGAGAGATCATTAGAGGAAGGATAAAGCCTGTGATGTCAGACTGATCCTGTGTTTGTGGATCAGAATGAGAGTTTCTGAACCTGACTGAATGAACAGCTGTGAGTTCTGGGCTTGGTTAGATCAGATGAAGTAAATGCAGTGAGGCTCAGCTCCTGCAGGAGGAGGGGGGAGATTAAACAGTGAGATGTTATTACAGACTGAATAAGGAATCTACCTTCACTCATGGCCGTCTATGTTTTCACTCCATCTGACCGGAGTTAGCTTTACTATCATCCCTGCAGCCTGTTAGTCATAGCTGTTATTCCACACAGTCCGTACAGTTAACACATCTAACACTGCTGCCCCCCCCACCCCCTCTCTCTCTGGGTGTTTTCTGGCCCTGCTGAATTACCACGATCTCAGTTTGAGGGTCCAGGGTCTGACGTATGTTTGGGGCTCTGCTCTGACTGTCCAAGACCTTTATAATAACAGTCCTGGAGCCCACCTTCGTTAGACCGTATTCTGCAAAAGCCACCAGACACAAGCAGCAGAGAGTGGGCGGGGACTGAGAAGAAGAGGCGATGAAGAGAGATTAAAGAAGCTAAAGCTACAGTAGTTACACAGTCCAGCTCTTCCTGATGAACGGACTGAGCTCCACACCTGAGCAAATCATTTACTGCTAAACCTGGATTACTTTAACTAATAAAAGCTTCTTAACTCGTTTCCACGTCATCTGAAGAATCGTCCCTCAGGCAGACTAAAACCATCAGCAGATAGCGGCCGAATACAGTAGTCCTAATCCAGCAGTCTGGACCCTGCCCTATCCACACAGTGTCACTGATCCCTACATGAGCTTATACACTGCAAAAGGGTTCTATAGTGTTCTGTATATAGTAGAACCTTTTTGGTGCTATGTAGAAGGGTCTAGAAGAGGTTTTCCTTGTATGTGAAGAACAGTTTAACCAGGCGAAGGAGCCTTGAGTTGTAATGGCCCTCTGCAGAACCGCTGCCTTTACTAAAGAACCCTTTAATTAAGAACCCGAACAGCTGCCAGATTTAAATTGTGCCAAAAAATGTAACGGGACAAAAATAAAGTTACGAGGCGTCTGTGTGGCGATATAGTCATACAGTCATTACCTAATGTTAACCGTCATTAATGGTGTAAAGCAGCTGAACACTGACAGATCTCAGATTCTGCTCTTTTAAAGCTACTTAACATTACCTGTATTACTGCACCTGCTGTTCCCACTTTTACCCAAAGGGGGAAATATTTGAATAGTATTTGAAAACGTGAAATATGTACTGCTGACATTGTCCTTAATTAATTTGTCACTGAAAGGAAAATACCAACAGGAGTTAGGCTAACAGTCATTTTGCAAACGGTTTTGTGAAAGGAGTTTTATAAACTAAATGTATATAAAATACAGAATTCAGCACTCAAACCGATTCCAAGCATTTTACAACAGTAAGTAACACACGTCTCCATTTGTTTTCCACTTTCCGTAATGTGAATCTGTCAGTGGTTCTTTATGTTGTATAAAGAGGTCATGATGAATGGACCAATAGAAATACTTTAACATGACTTGGGTTTTTTGGAGATACAAGGTTTTGTTCCGCCAGTGTCAAAGTGTGAACTAGATTACCAGTTACTGACTAAACCTGCGGTTAAACAGCAGAGCTGAATCAGGTGGGTTCAGTCAGTAAGAAGTAATCTAGTAAATTAATTCCAGTGGAAGTGTTGGAGCGTTTCTATTGGTCCATTCATCAGAGAGTTCTGGTACAGCATAAAGAACAGCTGCAGATTCTCACTCTGGAGGAAATGATGGACTAAGCTCTCCAGTTAACAGGTGAGTAGGTACCGCAGCGTCCAGCTTCAGGAGAGGAGTCTTCTATAGAGAACGAGCAGAGACGCAAGTCTTTACCTCAGAATCATTTAATCTTTACAATGAACACATTCAAAAATCTCTACCACACACACACACACACACACACACACACACACACACACACACAGACACAGACACAGACACAGACACACACACACACACACACACACACACACACAAAAAAACAGAGCTCCGACGAGCTTCACTCCAGCTTCACTCTCACGGAGCTCATGAACCGTCTCAAGCCATGTTCAATATAAAAGATACTGGAACCAAAACGAAGATCAGACTGATGGGTTTAATGTCTTTAATAAAAAGATTAGAAACACACACACACACGTCTCTGTTAGTCCACCAGCATGTGTGTGTGTGTGGGTTCTTTCTCTTCTCTGTCCTCCAGAACAGTCTCTCTCTTGCTCTCTCTCTCTTCTCTAAAAGCTGTAAATGAGCGTGTGAAGCTGAGTGTGAGTGTAACTGTAAGACATTTAAAGTTGAGTGGTTCAGCACCTCCAGACTGAGGCTGACGGAGCAGCGGTTCCTCCAGAGGAGAGCGCTGAGGGACATCACAGTTCTGATGAAGAAACATCATAGCAGAAACATTCAGAACATCCGCTCGGACCAACGGCCTCTCCTGGTTACTCACTTCCTGCTGGAGGCGGGGCCTTTGTGGAACAGGTAAATTGGCCTCTGGAGACCTGGGAAGGACATAAAGAGTGAATACTGAGTGTTTAGTTTATTCAGCTACTGGCCAGTTTATCAGAAACCCCTCCACTGTGCTAGTGTAGAGACTGTAGCCCACCTGGCATAGGGCGTGTTAGCCACCCTCTAGACCTCCGTCAGGGGTCAGTTTCTGACCTCAGAGCTGTTTTTGTCCAGATATTTTTGGGTGGAGGAACCACCACCATGTTAGTATCTCTGCTGTGCTGAAAACAGACCACCACCTAATAATATCCGGACAGTGGTGGTCCCACCTCACTGGTGAATGGGGTAGAGGGGGTCTGATGCACTGTGCAGCAACAGCTGAGCTACAGTCTACCTGCACCCAAGCTTGAGCACCCCTGGCCAAATGACACACTGCTGACTTTCCAAGTGTAAATAAGTGAGCAATGGGGTGTCCAAACTTTTAAAAAGACCATAATGTGCACAAGTGTTTCTGATCAAATGGCCAAAGAATGCACACAGCGTAAGGAGGAACTATTAAAGAGCTGGAGTTCCTACAAACACAGCCGCGAGTGAGATGGTGGTCAGGGTGGTCTACCTTTAGGGCAGCTGTTGGGCATGCTGATGAGTTCGTAGCTGGTGAAGCCCACCTCAGAGGTGAGGTAGGTGCTGAACTGGTCTGGTCTGAGCCGGATGCTGTTGTAGTTTCTGAAGGTGGTTTCCTGGGGAACACAAACACACACAGCAGATGTTACAGGATACTGTCTAATAACATCACAGCGTGTTACAGCGCCACCTTCAGTCATTCCATGCTGATCAGGGCGTCAGTGAAAACCGTACGCCTCATTACTGCCATCTGCTGGTCAGGTGTAATTCTGTGCTCTCCAGTGAAAGGGCAGTGTTACTAGATTAGCAACAGCGTTTACATTTCCTGTAGAGGACTTGTTCATCAATTTACACTCAGAACATCAACAACTTCAAACAGGGGTGCAAAAACTTCTGCACAGGACTGAGTATGACTGTGTGTCCACCGTGTCCACTCCCTCACCGTCAGTCTCTTCCTCTTGCTGTAGGAGCTCCACGGCTGGGACTCCAGTATGAGCACTCCTCCGGGGGTGAGGTGTCTGTAGGCTCGTTTGAAGAGCCACTGAAGCCCCAGGTCACCCCAGTTCAGGTGCACCCACTTCGTCACACTCAGGCACAGGATGACGTCATACTCCGCTCGCTGTGACATCACACCCGCCTCGCTCTCCGGCACGTAGTTCCCCTGTACACACACACGGGATTAACGCTCAGTCTCCAGTAAACACTAACTGTCCTGCTTCCATTAAACGCAACAGCAGCTCTACGCAGACTCCACCGTCTTCTATAGCGATCGACTGAATCTGGGCTCATCTAAAGCCTCCAAATTATTATAGTGAATCAGCTTTTTGGGGTTTTGGTTTATTTGGACACGCAGTGTTCAGGTAAACGCCTCATGTTTGAAACACAGTAATAAAAAGGCTTAGAGGGTGCTTTTATAGACCCTATAACCTGTTATCAATATCAATAGATCAATATCTAACAACCACCACTTGCAATACACACATTGAGATCAGATTTCAGATCAGTACAATCTGCATTAAACAGCCGCTCACATACACTACAATGTCAAAAGTATTGGGACACCTGCTCATTCACTGCTTTTTCTGAAATCAAGGGTATTAAAAGAGCTGATCCTGCTTCTGTTGGAGTAACTGTCTCTACTGTCCAGAGAAGAAGACTTTCTACTAGATTCTGGAGGAGACGCATATCAGATAATCACCACCCCACCTCATCATCCCAGACTCCCCACGCCGGCATCAGCGATGGGTGCAAGTTAGCTGAATGCATTTATTAGAATGGGAGTCCACAAACATTTGGACATGTAGTGTAATTGCTCATAAAAGTGAAAAGCTGCAGCAGAAATGGAGATCGAGGTCAGTGAAGGATCACGCTGAGCTTGAATCACTCAGGGCATGAATCAGACGCGTGTCTGATCTAGGTGTGCTTATGGAAGTGGTCCAGATCTGATTAAGCAGAAAATCTAATCTGTAATCCTGGTGATGTGAACACAGGCTTGAACATTAGGGGAGAGTTTTCTGGACTGGGATTGGACCTAGTCTGGGACCACACTTCCTTTTCAGTGTAGGATCCCCATTCAGACTGGGCCTAATCCCGGCCCGCCTGCTGGAGAGAACCGCCCCAAGGTTAAAACCCAAACACTCCAAACACTGTTTAATAACAAAGCAGTGATCTGTTCTCAGAGCAGTACTTGGACTCCACCCATGGAGAGTGCGTGTGTGTGTGTGTGTGTGTGTGTGTGTGTGAGCATGACCACACTTGCTTTAGACTGATCAGCTCCAGAGAAAGATTAGGAAACATTTTCCTATCAGTATCTCTCTGCTCAGCAATTCAGTTAAACACACACACACACACACACACACACACACACACACACACACACACCTGTGTGTGACCTCTCAACTCCATTTTGAGTTTAGAAAGGGAGTCATTACAAATATCTGTTACAGAGCTGTGAGTTACGCAACCGTCAGCACCACTGTAGTAAACATTACCCCACCACTGAGCTGCCCTCGGTAACAGCCCGGGCTACTGTTACACACACACACACACACACACACACACACACACACACATCAATAAAAACACCCGCTCCAAACCACAAGGGGGTGCTCCTGTTCCAATTCAACCACACAGTCTCTCACAACGACAGACGCACAGACAGTGAGAATCCGACTTTTAACTTAAAAATAATAACATATTTAATTGAACAATTATTTTAAAATGACTAGTTTATAAATTCAGCAAAAGACTAACACACTCAACACCAATCAAATCAATCAATTATATATAATATACATCATTACATTTTTATTTTCATTGTAGAAAAAGTAAAAGAAATGTGAAAATGCAAAATATATTTTATAATAACAATAATAATAATAACAATAACAGCAGCAACAAGAGTCTTGCAGATGTTCAGCTAAAAGAAGCAGTTGTGTGAAAGAAACCTGCAGAGACCAAAACATCAACTCTCGCTTACAACCACTAGAGGTGCTCATGTTTCTCACACACACACACACACACACACACACACACACACACACACACACACACACACACAGGAAGTCATTTTTTAACCAATACCTTCCCTAAAAAGTGCCAAAGGATCTGCAATAATGCGCGCACACACACACACACACACTCTCTATTCGAACTCTGCAGCTGTCCTTTACACTGTGTGAATTTTTTGTGATGAATGGATAAATAGAAACACTGATTTATTAATATGAAACTACCAAACAATCTGTAAATAATCCATTAAAAAAAACTTTTAATTTGACTTTCCTTCAAAGTTTTTGTTTATACTGAGGATGATGATGATTATTAGTTTTGCTCATTACTGCTATTATATTTGCTTTTGGCTAAAAGGCTCAGAGAAGCCCAGTATTGAACTGCAACAGGAACCAAAATATGCACACTCACTCATGGCCACCAGGGGGTGCTCAAGGCTCAGCTCGCTCTCGCTCTCTTTTTTTTTGGTCTTACCTTCATGAAGGACACGTTGTTGGGGAAGACCCCGGGGGTGTGAGGCTGTAGTGGTGGGGCAGCGATGGGCCCCCTGCACAGTCTGAAGGAGATGGGAAACGGGCGGAGCAGCTCCAGCTGCAGCATCATTAACGGGACCAGCTCTGAGCCCTGACCCCCTGCTGGCCCCTCACCGGCCCCTCGCTCCGAGCCATCCTCAGGCTTCTCTCTCGCCTCTCTGTGTCTCTCTGACCTCTTCTCCTCCTGTAGCTCGTCTCCTCCCCCCTGCCCCCGGCCCATACTCCCTCTCTGCTCTTCCTGTCTCTGCAGCTCAGACAGGAAGTGGCGAAGGTTCTGCCGTGCAGCATGCACCAGCCGTCCGTCAATGTCCATGCCCAGGATGTGGGCGGGGCTCCAGTGCTTGGCTATGGCAAGGGTCACGTGACCCACGTTGCATCCAACGTCCAGCACCTTTTTCCCACGGAACCATTCGGGCCTCAGAGCAGCCAGCCGCGGATCCCTGCTTGGTGCCGGGGTCTGGTATCCGTAGTAACAGCTATACGTACCATACTGGAACTTGCGCTGGGGCTTGCGTCGGTTCTGCGGAGCCTGGCGAGCTCCTGCGCGATGCATTCCTGTGGCTCCACCCACAATTGGTGTGTGGAAGGAGGTTTGGCTCCGCCCTCTTTCAGCACTGGACTGCTTGGAGGTGGGGGTCGGTGTGATTGACAGGCGCTCCGAGCGACTGGTGGTGCGCCTGCGCTTGCGGTGCTTGGACGGGTGAGCGGAGCTTGTGGAGTTACTGGTTCCTGTTGCAGGGGCGGAGTTAGTGGAGGTGTTTGAACGGCGCCGCGGCAATATGGGCTGGACCACCTCGTCCCTGCAGTTAATGGACGTGTTGAGCTCGTAGGGCCGCGGCGACTCCTCCACTGGCTGCAGGTCCAGCAGTGTGGCGCTCTCTCTGGCCGCCTCCGGAACATCACCCACCTGCACTTCCCCTAATCGTGACACGGGAAACAGCGCCCTTGCGGCCTCGTCCCCTTTTGACCTTTCTGGATCAGCAGGGTCGAGCTGGCCACTCCCGTGGTGCCGGTTCCTGTGGCGCCGCCTACCGCCACCGCTCTTCATGGGCGACACCAAGACGCCGCCATGGGCGTCCCCGCCCCTCCCGCTCAGGTTCAGCGGGTCGGTGATGTCTTTGGGGATCAGGATTTCAACAGGCTCCCTGCTCTTGGCCGGCAGAGGCGAGGACTTGGGCGTCTCTGCGTTCAGCGCCCTGTTCACCTCCTCGTCCAGCAGGCTGTTGAGGTTAAGGGGGTCGAAGATGTTGCCCCCCAGCAGGAAGTTAGTGGGCAGCACAGGCTCGCAGTCAGAGTTAGCACGCCGCCGCCGCTTGCTGAATCCGGGATGCTTAAAGCCGGCACTCATGCTGTAGCGCCGCTTGCTCAGTTTCTGAGTGGACTGCTGCTGCTGCTGCACCTGCGGAGGCCCGGGTTGGGGCTGAGGCCCGGGCTGCAGGCCATTCTTGATCGAAAGGGGTTTGCCTTCGGCCCTCATTCGTACAGCCTCAGCAACGTCGCCTTCCACCTCCGGGGGAGCGCGCAGCTCTGCCAGAACCATGTTGGCCATAAAAGGTGCACCAATGTTAATGGGTGGGCTTGGGGTTTTGCCATGCCGGCTTAAGACAGCCCCTGTGCCATCCCCTGTCAACACAGTCTCTTTCTCTATGGACATCTCAATCATCTTCCATCAGCCTCTGCTGCCTGCATGGGCCCTGAGAGAAATAAAGAGCGAGAGAGAGCGAGAGAGAGAGAGAGAGAGAGAGAGAGAGAGAGAGAGAGAGGTGTATTAGCATATTTCAGCATTAATGCAGATTCAATGTGTTGTTATAGAAGCAAAACTAATAAAAAAAATCATTATAATTATTATAATAGTTTTGCTTTTTAACTTACTTTCAACTTATACGCACTTCTTATGTGACTCTACACTTCAATTATGCACATGTGCACTGCAGCTCATCTACCCTGATTACTAACTAGCCAGACAGACTGCACCCAAGCTGATCAACAGGCAACATGATCAAGGGCTTCGACCCAAGGGGAAAGGGGTGCTTTAATAAACCCGCCCCCGGACGAAGGCGTCCTGCAGCTCATTAATAATGCTGCACAAACTACGTCCAAGCCCCGCCCCTCTCCCGCCCTGGCCGAGTGGCTCCGCCTCCTCTCCTCTGCTGAGCTGTGGCTGAGAGCTTCCCTCCCCCAAGTAACTGCCTTCTCTGCAGAGAAAAGAGAGCAAAAACAAAACACCCACAATTCGGACTTAGCGACACACTATTTACCGTATCGTGCTCGTGTCCTGTGACCCCTTTGTACCCTAAAACAAAAATGCACCAAGTCTAAAAAAGGATCTAGAGCTGTGACGCTTCTGTAAAAAAGACGATCATTTTTAACACGAATGTCTTAAAAACCGTCCGAGCGCGGCCAGCCCGACATGGGTGTGTGCGTGAATGCCAGAAAGTGGACGTTATTCTCTGTCTGGTCTGTGAAACGGTGTGTAAAAGCTGGGAGCTGCTGGATCTCAGGCAGAGACAGAGCCACACACACGCTCTTATATCCCACTACAGCGCACAGGGGGGAGAGCGACGGACAGGCGCTCCGGCCAATAGCAAGCGTGAACGCGCCCTGCCCGTCTCGAGGCGGCCAATCCCGTGCCTTTGAGCGAAGGCATGTGCTACCAAGTCCCGCCCACCGCCCCAGAGGTAGCCGGAGCTGTGCCTGCGCCGGAACCAACTTTCCCTCATTTCAGAGACAGGATCGATAAAATATCGCCTGTCTGAGACACAGCGCTCCCGTACGATTTACGCTGACGAAAACGTGTCGGTTTAGCACCTCGATCGAGCCGCTGTTCAGCCCAAAAACAGTCAGGAATCTGACCGGGGCACCGATTTCCCGTGTAAACAACCTTCCCGATCCGCTCGTTTGTTGACTTTCCAGCGCTGAACGCATCGAGCCGACCCCCGGCATGAGCACCAGCGCACCCTCCGCAGAGACATGGCCAAAAATCAGCGCTTCTGTCCACAGTTTGACCATACATTTTTGGCTCCCCTCCCCCATCAACTACTAACCCCCTTCATCGCGGACAACACAAGAGGCATCATGGGAAACGTAGTCCACAAAGCGTGGCCTCGGTTTTCGTGTTTGTGTTTTTATTCGCATAAATGATCATTTATTGGTATTTGCACATTAATGCGCTACAGCACGGCCCGCACAGTGCAGTCAGCAATCCCAGTGGAGAGCAGCAGATCCAGCAGCAGCTGAACAGTTCACTCACTGCGGCCCGTTAACCCTGCTGGTTCTGGTGGGCTTATCAGTTAGGCTCTGCATCAGGGCCCTGTTCAGAGTCCAGATTCCGTTTCTTTCTGAGCTCTGAACCCGAACCTTTGTAGTGAAGAAGAAGAAGGTTTTCATTTCCCTCATGAAGTTCAGAGCTGTGCAGGTGTAGACCTCAGCCTGACCTCCACCTTATTCTGACCTCCACTAACCACATCACCTGCCGCACAGTAACAGTCATGCCCCGGCTTCTGCACCCGAACAGCGCCCTTAGCTACATGTTCACCAGAGTGGTGCAGTTAATGGCACTTAATGCACTGGAGAAGCATGGAGGGAGATCAGCGCTGGTCCCTGTAGTTAAGGCTGAGTAATTAAACATTTAAAAACACTGAAAAAGGGATTAATTACTGTTTAATTCTCCGAGCCTGAAGCCAGACGCTAGGGAGCTACACTGGAGCCCGGAGCTGCCGGACGGTCAGAGGCTAAAGCGGCGGGAAACTCCACCAAGCGCGCGCCCTTCTGTCACTGTCCCCTCATTAGCTTTTAGCTCGTCTGAGGCGCAGCGCTCACTAACTCCTCCACCCTCACTAACTCCTCCACCCTCACTAACTCCTCCACCCTCACACTAACTCCTCCACCCTCACTAACTCCTCCACCCTCACTAACTCCTCCACCCTCACACTAACTCCTCCACCCTCACTAACTCCTCCACACTCACTAACTCCTCCACCCTCAGTCTTCTCCACCCTCACTAACTCCTCCACCCTCACTAACTCCTCCACACTCACTAACTCCTCCACCCTCACAGTCTTCTCCACCCTCACTAACTCCTCCACCCTCCCAGTCTCCTCCACCCTCACACTAAGCCTCTGTTCAGGACAGTTCAGAGGATGGATGCAATCCGCGGTAAGAAAAAGTGAAAATTGTCATTTTTGTGTTTTAGGTTAGCTAGCATAGCTCTGTCGATTTCCCCACAGTTTCTAAAGTCTTTAAAGATTAGAGATTAATCTTAAACGCTGTGTTTTAATGTTGAATATTATGATTTTCTTGAGGTTTTGTCATTATAGCAGCTATAGCTAGCTGTAGTGGCTGTGTACTGTTAGCTCGGGAGGCTAGCTGCTCTGCAGTGGACTGTAAATGTAAATCTTCCAAAACAGATAAAAATAAAGTTGTTCTTTATGATGTGCATTAATGATGATGTGCATTAAAACAGTCACGGGTCATAAAGAGAAGAGGGCCTTCGTCCCCCCCATAACTCAGCCCGAGAGCAGGGTGATGAGTGAAGCCCGGGAGGAGGAGGAGACAGCAGTGAGAGAGGGAGAGACTGGAGGACAGGAGGAGAGTCAGGCAGGTAAACCTGAAGAACATGCAGCACCTGGACCTGAGGAGAAGCCCAGGAGAAGAGCGAGAGAGGAAGGGGTGAACGGAGCAGTGGTGGGAAGGAAGACACGTAGAGTGGAAAGGAGTGGAGGTGAGGAAGAAGAGGTGAAAGAAAAGATGAAGAAAAGCAGAGAGCAGACGACGGTAGATGATAAGGTACAGTAACAGATACTCAGCCAGTAAGACTCTCTATATTTCCAATAAAAAAAAATACATTTAATACATATTTAATACCATTAATTTATCATTTTTATCATTATTCTGGAGAGTAAATTGTAAATACTCAAATATAACTCAGAAATAACTCTATAAATATTCCATTTAATAATTGTAATATAGCTGTGGCCAAAGTGTGCTTCATTAGGATGTAGTTATTATTACTCTCAATAACAGCGTTTCCATGGTGAACATGGAGTTCAGCTAAACTTGAAAACCTCATGATCTCCACAGAGTGACCACAGTTTACAGCCCTCATCATCAACATCCAGAGAGACCAGCAGGCTGTATAGATCATATATAACATATGTACAGTCAGTGGTTCAGCTTCTCTGTTGTTGACAGCAGGCTCTCTCTCTCATTTATACAGTTTGTGGGTTTTGGAGTTACATGTTCTTGAGGGAAACCGCTGGGAAGCTGCTGCTGCTTTTGAGCTTCAAATTCAGAATACGTGTAGATTCTGCTACAGATGGACTAAAGAGTCCAACTAGGGAAACATGTTTACGGCCTAAACAAATGTGTGTCTTCGTTGCCAGATTAGCTTTGACAGCCCTACTTCTGTGTGTTTTACTGTAGACCACAGCCAGTAAGTTTGAGATGTTGGAGGCAGTGTTGGATTATTCCATGTCTGGTCTTATAGGTCAGTAATCGGCATTTGTTTCTTATTCACAGCTGCCTGTCCCTATTCCTGTCTGTAATTTCTGTCTGCTGTCCCTCTCAGTTTAGAGTTTCGTGTTGATTTCCAGAAATGTGTTGTTTGTGTGTTTAGAGAGCACCAAGGCCATGCTGACTGAAGTGGATTTAATGCAAGCCAGTATGCAACTGAAAGATCACAGGTGCACTGTATCTTTATCTCTCTCTCTCTCCGTTTACACCGAACTCTTTTTAGGTACAGCTGTACTACTGTTGTATTGGTGGTATTGGTGTATAATGGTTAAATGTAATTATGCAATTAAATGAATAGTTCATGAGTTCATGAACAACAAAACTGCCCAAAAATGTGAGAAACATTACATTTAGATCTTATGTTACATCTAGGTGGTTATTGCTAGCAGTAATGATAATGTTAATTTTATTCATTTGGAGATATATAAACACATTTACTTGTGACTGCAGTCATTTATTGCTGTGATAAATGTACAGAGACGACCAGGAGAGTGAGGGTGATGAGGCTTGCAGCACGGCACTGGACAAAGAGAGCACGGAAGAGATGAAGAACAGATCTGAGTGTGAGAATAAAGGGGTTAATAGTGAATCATATGAATGTGAGTGTCCTACACTGTAAACAGAGATCATATAAGCAGATATTTCTTCATCTGTATTTTGGATCGTGATCAACATCACACGTGGACAATACAATAAGTATATGTTAGAAGGCTGGGAAGTTGACATCACCAATGTTAAGTGTAATGTGGTTAAAAGTTGTTTTAGTTTTCCTAATTGCCCGATATTCTTCAGAAATGTAATCTACAGTCCTAAAATAATATTTTAACTCATCTCTGCTTTTGCACACTTACTTTCACCTGGACACAACTGATCATGAATGTGCTCATGTTTGCCAGTAAATTACACAAAATAAGACCTAGTCATATTCTGTACTGAATATTAACGTGATTCAGATAAGAATTAGTACAACTGAGAAATTTAAACACACTGAAAAATGATGCATTTCTCAGTGCATATAAATTTGAGATTAGCAGTCAGTCTGTTTGAATAAGTTAAAGTTACATTTGAGTTTTTCATTTTGTGTGTGTGTGTGTGAGGGTGTGTAGATGTTGTGTGGGTGCAGTGTAGCAAGGCTGATTGTGGTAAATGGAGGACACTGAATGAAGATGTAGATCCCTCATTGCTGCCTGATGACTGGACCTGTGAGAACAACCCAGGTACCTCATGTTCAGATTTATGTGCATAAAAATTTTCATACACACATTTGTACAGCTATTCTCCAAAGACTGCATGCTTGTGACGTATAATGCTCATTAAACCTTAGTATGAACTGATATATATGTATGTGTGTGTTGCAGACCCAGCATTCTGCAGTTGTTCTGTTCCAGAAGAACAGTCCAGTATGTGTGAGGAGAAAATGTTCTTTAGCAACCTAGTGCCAGGGTCCCTGGTGTGGGCCCAGCAGGATGGACACCCCTGGTACAAAACTTTAGTGTCTTTATTGTGGTGTGTCTGGCTGCTGTATGAAGGTATGGGCTGACAGGGATATACTGGGAATTTTATGTCTGAACACAAGTGTAGATCAATGGATTGAGTCAAAAAGGAAACCAAACAGAAACGCAAACGTTATATAGTTTAGTCTCATAAAGCTTAATCATAAATATCAGATAGAGATAAAAAACATATCAGTAGAGATAAGAAAAATGTTGTTTATGGCTACAGGTGGCCTGCGATGATCGAAAGGGATCCAGAGACAGATGACTACCTTGAGTTCAACAAGAAAACAGACCTTGATCCAGTATGGCTTATTTTATTACCTGAGAAATTTAATCACATGTAATTCTACTTGAATTTTGCTTATATACTAAAATATTTCTGTGTGTTTTGCAGTACAAGTGTCATGTGACGTATTTTGGGGACCCAGTGTATATAGACTGGGTTCTCTGCAGCAATGTGAGAAACTACACAGACCTGTCGGAGGACGATGTTTTCAGTGTATGCACACATCGTGACACACCACGGCTTTGGAGGATGTAGTTGTGTTCTTGATGAAGTTAATTCTGTGTGTATATTTGTGTTTTTTAGATGTTGGCGTTTCAGGGGTTAAAGGAGAAGCTGAAGGATGCCGTTTGCATGTCCAAGCAAGCCCTTGAGCTGTACCCTCAGGTACATACTCACCAACACAGGTTTTAAAACGGCCGTCCATTTGGCTGCTCCGCTCGCCTCGAGTGCCTTTTCTGAGCCAGTTCTGCTGCCAGTGTCAAATCTGTCCGGAGAACTGTCCCAGACCGTTTACAACCCATGTGTGTAGCAACAAACTACTTTATAATGTTTAATATTAAAAATTCATTACTATGTGAGCCATCCTATTTCACGATTACTACTCACTCTTTCTATTCCTCCTTTAAAAAAGCCAGCATTATCTCAGCCAGAGTTCAAGTGAAGTGAGGTTAAACAGCTTTTTTTCAGAATTGTCAGAAGTGATCTAATTATGAATGTGCTCCTCCACTCAACCACTAGATGGGGCCAGTTCCATTCCTGCTCAGGGCAGCACAACTCAAGTAACAGATCCAATTGTCTTTTTTTATGTCTTGCTTTGGAAACATGCAGAAACATTCATGTGGTTAGTACCAATGATATACAGTCTTACTCAAACATTTGGGCACCCTTCCTGCTGCCGTCAGACTGCACAACCAACACTGCTCCCAACGGACCACATACACACACACTTAACTACACACACACGTTCATGTTCAGGGAATACTATGTGCAATATCCCATCCCCATGTGCAATTAAGAGTCTTTTACTGTAAATAATATTGTTTATTGCTTTTTTAATTCTTATTTATATTGTGTATATAGTGTAAATTATTTATCCAATTTTTTGTAACTGAGTGTCCTGCTATCCCTTTCTGCTGCTACACTGTGAATTTCCCCACTGCGGGACTAATAAAGGATTATCTTATCTTATCTTATCTTATCTTATCTTAAAAAATACATTGTACAATAAGAATTGTTTCTGTAATGTGCAGAAAATTCTATATGTAAGGATTTGTTCACTTATGTACTCTTGTGACAATTGATGAGGGTGCCAAAACATTTGCACGAGACTGTGCTTATATTACTTATAATATTTGCACCAAGTGAAAAACATTGAATATTATCAGTGTCTCCTGTCGAGGGGTGGATCTATCAGTTACTGAGTAAACAGTCAGTTCTTGAAGGTGATGGAGGCGTTGAAGCAGGAAAAATGGACAAATGTAAGAATCTGAGACACTTTGACAAGAACCAAACTGCGATGTTCTAGACACCTTGGTCAGAACATCTCTGACCATGTTCCCAGTATGCAGTGGTCAGTTCCTATCAGAAGTGCTCCAAGGAAGGGCAATCAGGTGGTACTAATGTTATGGTTAAATAGCATAGACTGCAACCATGCCAAAAGTGATATATTATGCTGTGTAACTGAATTACAGCTTGGTAATAGCTTAGCTTCATTGTAAATGGAAATTCCCTTTTTTCCAGATGCGTTTGATGAAGTTTGGGTTTTGGACACGTTATGACTCGGACAGAGAGATCTCAGAAGAGAACAACATCACAGGTTCATATACAAACACACACACACACACACACACACACACAAGCCGTAGTTAAATACGCATTCACATACACCTACACCTGAGCATACGTATATTTTATACCAGAACACCTCTCTCTCTCTCTCCCTCTCTCTTTGCATTCTCTTTCACTATCTCTCTCTCTTTCTCTCTCTCTTTCTCTCTCTTTCTTTCTCTCTCTCTCTTTCTCTCTCTCTCTTTCTCTCTGTTTAAAATGGCCAGTTCTTTACGTTTGTACAGGTACAGAGTAAACACGCGCAGTAATGTCTGCTCAAACGTTGCCGACTCTAGCATATTATTTTTCCAGTTGACAGCGAGTGGAGCTGTTCGAATTCAGCTCTGTTTTTGTATGTGTGTGTGTTTAAGAATGTTTTGTTTTTGCTCCTGCAGAAGTTTTGGAGATTTTCAGTGGAAAGACTGGAAAATACTCTGACGATGAGGTCAGTTACACACATGCTCACACACACACACACACACACACACACACACACCCATGCATACTCATAGTGAATGAAGCATGAGCCTGCCAGTATTTCTCATTCAGTTCAACCATACACTCAGCCATGTAAAAACATGCTGTGTTTGTGTGTGTGTGTGTGTGTGTGTGTTTCAGGATGTATGGCCTAAGAAGCAAAAGAAATGCATAAAGAAAGGAAGGGACAAACGTAAGTAACAGTAAAAGAGTAGATACTCACTTTGACATTTTTACTTTTTCATTATCATATTTTTTTACTTAGTACCTTTGTAGCTTCCTAACAACAGCCTGCTTCGAGTCTTCCAGTGTTACAGTAGTGATAGACATACACGTAAACAGACATGCATTAGACAAAAGAGGGGGAAAAAATAGGGGTTGAGCCAACTGCCTCGTTTACCTAGTTGATATTGTACTGGAATGTAGTTTCAGTTCTCAGTGATAATCACTGGGTGTATTAGCAGTATGTTGTTCTTTCTTGTTTGTACATGTAAAATCGATCAGGTGTGGGTATTTAAAGTAGAGTGTTAATAAAATAGAAACCTGAACAAAAGATCCATTTAACCTTTTGGTGTCACCCCCAGGGCAAAAGCGAGCAAGGCGTGAAAGTGAAAAAGAGGGTGGAGAACGTTTAGGGAAGAGGGGAAAGAAGCGTGAGAACGGAAAGAACCTGAAGAAGAAGATGGAGAGCCGGACAAAAGTGGAAAAACAGGCAAAAAATTCAGAAGACGCTGGACTGAAAGTCACAAAACAGGAAGGTGAGAAAGATGAACAGCAGCTAAAAGGGTGTGGAAACAGAGAAAGGGAGAATGGAGGAGGGCAGGGTTATGCATAACCACAGAGTTCACAGTTCACTACACAACACATTTGCCAGTGTAAAATGGGTGTTAAGTGTAAGTAGTGGGTTTAACAATGGGAATGTTTATTGATTTGCTGTGGCATTTACATTTAAACACCTACCTTTCTATCTCTCTGTGTGTCCCCATCTCTTTCCTCTTTCTCTGCCTGTGTTCTGTCTAGCTGTGGCTGATGACCTAATGTTGAAAGAAGAATTGGTGAAGAAGTGTTTCACTCCCTTGTTCTCCCGACCAAAGAAGAACAAACCTGCCCACAAAACAGGTGACTCTGAAAGAGACTGAACCTCAAACCTTCATTTCACCTTCAGACACTTCAGCGCCACAATTAGATTTTTGTATCTTAAGGAAATGTTCATACTCTTATTAGCAGACATTTTATTAACAGATTTGGATTGCCGTATGAAGGAAACCTGTGGTTATGTGTTACCTAAAGACTGAATATGATAAATAAAGTGATAAATGTTTAATACAATTGGATCAATTATATACATTTATTTAAATGTATTTATAAATTTATATCAGATTTGTGCCTTGGCTCAGAGGACGTTTACAATTTCATCTAGACATTAATGGGTTAAAATATGACACCGTGTGGACTGTGCTGAGATGTAACGGTCCTGTTGATCATTCACATGCAGCAAAGCAGCAGATTCACAACCAGGCGGTACCTGAGGGCACCATAAAAGGGTCCCCTGACAGCAGTCATGGTGAAGAGGACACAGATCTGAAAGTTAAAGAGGAAGAGAAAGATGACTGCGGAGGTGAAGATGTGAAGAGAGCACAGAGGGTCAGAGATGACATCAAAGATGGGGAAGGAAAGGAAGAAGAGATTGAGAAGAACAACAAGGATAAGCAGAGCAGATGGAACCTGAAGAGATGGGAGTATAACTTCAGCGATGAAGATGAGGAAGGTGGCGATGATGAAGATGGTTTCCTGGACACAGGATTGGAGACGTTGGGCTGCAGAAGAAAAGGTGCAGACCGTCTGTCCTGCGCAGGGGAAGAGGAGCTGGAAGAAGAGCAGTCTGACTTTTCTCTCATGCTGTTGGAAGAAGAGTAGAGTCTCATGTTCATGTTGAACTAGAGATACTTTTTCACTGACTTTAAAACTCTTTCACACTGTTTGTTATTTTAATTTACGGTATGAAGTAACCAGGCTGCTCAAATAGTCACCAAACAACACAGTAACTTGTTTACTTAAAGCTCACAGGATTGATCTCTGATCCCAGATTTAGTCGATCAGTCAGGACATGTCTGGTATCGGCTGTCTGCTTCTTTAGAATACAACAGGAGATGCTAGGCTAACATTGCCAACAAACACTAGACTTAGATTGTCACCAATCCCATCTCTGAAACACCCCCCCCAAAAAACAAACACTTCAATAAATCATGGCTAGACCTATTTTAAACATTTAATCGAGAACTGGAACTACATTCTCATCCTCACGTTGTCCTGCTGTGTAGAGCTGTTCCACTTTCAGAGTGATATCACACTGTGCTGAGGTGAAAGTGGTTCCGGTTCCTCCAGTGTTCCTCAGCTCTGTGGAGAAGGTCCTGTTTGGATTTATATGCTAAAGGAAGTCCGACCATCTCCTAAACCACATCCATCTACCAGCTAATGAAGATCTGGAGGAGCTCTGAGAGAAAGATGCTCTTTGGGGTTGTGTTCACAGAGATGAGACAGTGGGGACAGTCTAATGACAGTGTTTGTTAGCAGTGTTAGCCTAGCATCTCCTATTCTAAACTAAAGAAGCACATGTCAGATATCAGACCTGATATCATGTCCTGTCTGATCAATCCTGTGAGTTAAAATTTTTACCAAACTGTTCTTCAAAGTCTATAAAAGCAACAAAAAACTTTACTGACCAACACGTTCTGTTTACTTTATAATGTTGTTATAACATCAGTAACTGTACAACTTCACAGTGAATGCAAACCTGTTTGAGCTGTGTAGATTGTGTGTTCAGGTTCATGATGGTGTTATTTATGAGCTTCTGTTCAGCTGATCAGCTGGGTTTAGAGTTTTGCTCGGTGCAGACGCTGAGTTTATCTGCTATCGTTTGCTGTATTTTCTAGTTCTGTTTGCACCCTTTCTCCATTAGAGCAGCTGATCATTTCTGGCTGGCTGTGTTCTTCATCTGTGGTCTGCTCCTGAAGCGCACTCATGTTCTTTGCACAGTGTTTCACTGTAAATTCATCAGAGATGTTATTAATTAACCGACTGCATTGTTTAACACACAGGAAATATTTATTGTGTAATATATATATATACACAGTAATACAAGTGTAGTATTCACGCAGTGTGTTCGTGATGAGGTTTCAGTGGTATGTATTGTGGTTTTAATTAAAGCACATTGGCTGAGTGTGTGTTCAGTGGTGCTCCAGGAAAGCTTCACACCCATCACGTTCCGTCCTCAAACCGCCCGAGATAAGACGGGAGGAGGGGTGTGTGTTCATATGCAGTGTGTTCTGTATATTGTGGAGGTGGAAAACATCTCTGACTTTAAAGAGCTTTTTAGGAAATCATTACTGTAAGACAAACTTTTTATTTTTAGTTCCTGATACTGAGATTAGGGCTGTGTTGAGGATTAGACTTTCAAATATATACATACATATATCACCACTGCTGGATCAAACTTTGGTAGCCTTTTAGATCAAGGAGAAAATACATTTATATTCATGTTTTCTTTTTGATCCCCTCATCATGAGTCTGATGTCTGATGGTGATAAAGTGTATAATACACCTGGAATACATCGCATAGGAGTAATTACATATATGTAATAGATGAGTCATGTTATTACAGTACATATACATATCCCCACTGTCACACAAAATCCCTCCATCATTTCTACTAGTTTTCAGTTTTCTCCATAATGCAACACTGACAGTAAAGCTGCTGTTCTGGAGATGCAGCGTTTTTGAGTGACAGTGAGGATATGTTAAATATGTATGGGATATTTTATTACATCTAGATACTAATCCTGTGTCTGATGGAGTAACTGCCTCTACTGTCCAGGGAGGAGACTTTCTACTAGATTTAGGGAGGCGGGATTGAGAGGGGTGTGGGATGGGGGGAGGTCTGGGCAGGGGATTTGTGGGTGCTTATTTTTTCCTTGTTTGAAAAAACAACCAAAGTGTTTTGGGTTAAGAATGGAGTTGTTTCCTGTTGTGTCACAGAGAGAGAGAGAGAGAGTGTGGTGGTGAGAGAGAGGGAGAGTGAGTGTGGTGGTGAGAGGGAGGGAGAGTGAGTGTGGTGGTGAGAGAGAGAGAGGGAGAGTGAGTGTGGTGGTGAGAGAGAGAGAGGGAGAGTGAGTGTGGTGATGAGAGAGAGAGAGGGAGAGTGAGTGTGGTGGTGAGAGAGAGAGAGGGAGAGAGTGTGGTGGTGAGAGAGAGGGAGAGTGAGTGTGGTGATGAGAGAGAGGGAGAGTGAGTGTGGTGGTGAGAGAGAGAGAGGGAGAGTGAGTGTGGTGATGAGAGAGGGAGAGGGAGAGTGAGTGTGGTGGTGAGAGGGAGAGTGAGTGTGGTGATGAGAGAGGGAGAGTGAGTGTGGTGGTGAGAGAGAGAGAGGGAGAGTGAGTGTGGTGGTGAGAGAGGGAGAGTGAGTGTGGTGATAGAGAGAGAGGGAGAGTGAGTGTGGTGATGAGAGAGAGGGAGAGTGAGTGTGGTGGTGAGAGAGAGAGAGGGAGAGTGAGTGTGGTGGTGAGAGAGAGAGAGGGAGAGTGAGTGTGGTGATGAGAGAGAGGGAGAGTGAGTGTGGTGGTGAGAGAGAGAGAGGGAGAGTGAGTGTGGTGATGAGAGAGAGAGAGGGAGAGTGAGTGTGGTGGTGAGAGAGAGAGAGGGAGAGTGAGTGTGGTGATGAGAGAGAGAGGGAGAGTGAGTGTGGTGATGAGAGAGAGAGAGGGAGAGTGAGTGTGGTGGTGAGAGAGGGAGAGTGAGTGTGGTGGTGAGAGAGAGAGAGGGAGAGTGAGTGTGGTGATGAGAGAGAGAGGGAGAGTGAGTGTGGTGATGAGAGAGAGAGAGGGAGAGTGAGTGTGGTGGTGAGAGAGGGAGAGGGAGAGTGAGTGTGGTGATGAGAGAGAGAGAGGGAGAGTGAGTGTGGTGATGAGAGAGAGGGAGAGTGAGTGTGGTGGTGAGAGAGAGAGAGGGAGAGTGAGTGTGGTGGTGAGAGAGAGAGAGGGAGAGAGTGTGGTGGTGAGAGAGAGGGAGAGTGAGTGTGGTGATGAGAGAGAGGGAGAGTGAGTGTGGTGGTGAGAGAGAGAGAGGGAGAGTGAGTGTGGTGATGAGAGAGGGAGAGGGAGAGTGAGTGTGGTGGTGAGAGGGAGAGTGAGTGTGGTGATGAGAGAGAGGGAGAGTGAGTGTGGTGGTGAGAGAGAGAGAGGGAGAGTGAGTGTGGTGGTGAGAGAGGGAGAGTGAGTGTGGTGATGAGAGAGAGAGAGGGAGAGTGAGTGTGGTGATGAGAGAGAGGGAGAGTGAGTGTGGTGGTGAGAGAGAGAGAGGGAGAGTGAGTGTGGTGGTGAGAGAGGGAGAGTGAGTGTGGTGATGAGAGAGAGAGAGGGAGAGTGAGTGTGGTGATGAGAGAGAGGGAGAGTGAGTGTGGTGGTGAGAGAGAGAGAGGGAGAGTGAGTGTGGTGGTGAGAGAGAGAGAGGGAGAGTGAGTGTGGTGATGAGAGAGAGGGAGAGTGAGTGTGGTGGTGAGAGAGAGAGAGGGAGAGTGAGTGTGGTGATGAGAGAGAGAGGGAGAGTGAGTGTGGTGATGAGAGAGAGAGAGGGAGAGTGAGTGTGGTGGTGAGAGAGGGAGAGTGAGTGTGGTGGTGAGAGAGAGAGAGGGAGAGTGAGTGTGGTGATGAGAGAGAGAGGGAGAGTGAGTGTGGTGATGAGAGAGAGAGAGGGAGAGTGAGTGTGGTGGTGAGAGAGGGAGAGGGAGAGTGAGTGTGGTGATGAGAGAGAGAGAGGGAGAGTGAGTGTGGTGATGAGAGAGAGGGAGAGTGAGTGTGGTGGTGAGAGAGAGAGAGGGAGAGTGAGTGTGGTGATGAGAGAGAGAGGGAGAGTGAGTGTGGTGATGAGAGAGAGAGAGGGAGAGTGAGTGTGGTGGTGAGAGAGGGAGAGTGAGTGTGGTGGTGAGAGAGAGAGAGGGAGAGTGAGTGTGGTGATGAGAGAGAGGGAGAGTGAGTGTGGTGATGAGAGAGAGAGAGAGTGAGTGTGGTGGTGAGAGAGAGAGAGGGAGAGTGAGTGTGGTGATGAGAGAGAGAGAGGGAGAGTGAGTGTGGTGATGAGAGAGAGGGAGAGTGAGTGTGGTGGTGAGAGAGAGAGAGGGAGAGTGAGAGTGAGTGTGGTGATGAGAGAGAGAGAGGGAGAGTGAGTGTGGTGGTGAGAGAGGGAGAGTGAGTGTGGTGGTGAGAGAGAGAGAGGGAGAGTGAGTGTGGTGATGAGAGAGAGGGAGAGTGAGTGTGGTGATGAGAGAGAGAGAGGGAGAGTGAGTGTGGTGATGAGAGAGAGGGAGAGTGAGTGTGGTGATGAGAGAGAGGGAGAGTGAGTGTGGTGGTGAGAGAGGGAGAGTGAGTGTGGTGGTGAGAGAGGGAGAGTGAGTGTGGTGGTGAGAGAGAGAGAGGGAGAGTGAGTGTGGTGATGAGAGAGAGGGAGAGTGAGTGTGGTGATGAGAGAGAGGGAGAGTGAGTGTGGTGGTGAGAGAGGGAGAGTGAGTGTGGTGATGAGAGAGAGAGAGGGAGAGTGAGTGTGGTGATGAGAGAGAGGGAGAGTGAGTGTGGTGGTGAGAGAGAGAGAGGGAGAGTGAGAGTGAGTGTGGTGATGAGAGAGAGAGAGGGAGAGTGAGTGTGGTGATGAGAGAGAGGGAGAGTGAGTGTGGTGGTGAGAGAGAGAGAGAGAGAGGGAGAGTGAGTGTGGTGATGAGAGAGGGAGAG
The DNA here is from genome assembly GCF_030463535.1 of Salminus brasiliensis. Taxonomy (NCBI): domain Eukaryota; kingdom Metazoa; phylum Chordata; class Actinopteri; order Characiformes; family Bryconidae; genus Salminus; species Salminus brasiliensis. The sequence continues at coordinate 37,105,229 of NC_132891.1, read as the reverse complement.
GGAGAGTGAGTGTGGTGGTGAGAGAGAGGTAGAGTGAGTGTGGTGGTGAGAGAGGGAGAGGGAGAGTGAGTGTGGTGGTGAGAGAGAGAGAGGGAGAGTGAGTGTGGTGGTGAGAGAGAGGGAGAGTGAGTGTGGTGGTGAGAGTGAGAGAGGGAGGGAGAGTGAGTGTGGTGGTGAGAGTGAGAGAGGGAGAGTGAGTGTGGTGGTGAGAGTGAGAGAGTGAGTGTGGTGATGACAGAGAGGGAGAGTGAGTGTGGTGGTGAGAGAGAGGGAGAGTGAGTGTGATGGTGAGAGAGAGAGAGGGAGAGTGAGTGTGGTGGTGAGAGAATGAGAGGGAGAGTGAGTGTGGTGAGAGAGAGAGAGAGGGAGAGTGAGTGTGGTGAGAGAGAGAGAGGGAGGTAGAGTGAGTGTGGTGGTGAGAGAGAGAGAGGGAGAGTGAGTGTGGTGGTGAGAGTGAGAGAGGGAGAGTGAGTGTGGTGATGAGAGAGAGGGAGAGTGAGTGTGGTGAGAGAGAGGGAGAGTGAGTGTGGTGGTGAGAGAATGAGAGGGAGAGTGAGTGTGGTGAGAGAGAGAGAGAGGGAGAGTGAGTGTGGTGAGAGAGAGAGAGGGAGAGTGAGTGTGGTGGTGAGAGAGAGAGAGGGAGAGTGAGTGTGGTGATGAGAGAGAGGGAGAGTGAGTGTGGTGAGAGAGAGAGAGGGAGAGTGAGTGTGATGGTGAGAGAGAGAGAGGGAGAGTGAGTGTGGTGGTGAGAGAATGAGAGGGAGAGTGAGTGTGGTGAGAGAGAGAGAGGGAGAGTGAGTGTGGTGGTGAGAGAGAGGTAGAGTGAGTGTGGTGGTGAGAGAGGGAGAGAGTGAGTGAGTGTGGTGGTGAGAGAGGGAGAGAGTGAGTGTGGTGAGAGAGAGAGAGAGGGAGAGTGAGTGTGGTGGTGAGAGAGAGAGAGAGGGAGAGTGAGTGTGGTGAGAGAGAGAGAGGGAGAGTGAGTGTGGTGGTGAGAGAGAGAGAGAGGGAGAGTGAGTGTGGTGGTGAGAGGGAGGTAGAGTGAGTGTGGTGGTGAGAGAGAGAGAGGGAGAGTGAGTGTGGTGATGAGAGAGAGGGAGAGTGAGTGTGGTGGTGAGAGAGAGAGAGAGGGAGAGTGAGTGTGGTGGTGAGAGGGAGGTAGAGTGAGTGTGGTGAGAGAGAGAGAGGGAGAGTGAGTGTGGTGGTGAGAGAGAGAGAGAGGGAGAGTGAGTGTGGTGGTGAGAGGGAGGTAGAGTGAGTGTGGTGGTGAGAGAATGAGAGGGAGAGTGAGTGTGGTGATGAGAGAGAGGGAGAGTGAGTGTGGTGGTGAGAGAGAGAGAGAGTGAGTGTGGTGGTGAGAGAGGGAGAGAGAGTGGTAGAGAGAGGTTGTGAAATCATCCCCGGGATTGTTTGTTTATCTGAGTAACATTGGGGGCTCCGTGTCTGTGTTGAGTCGGTGAAGCAAATTTCACATGTGTGATCTGAGAGAGGGGGGGGGGGGGTGGAGAGAGAGGGAGAGAGAGAGGGGGGGTGGGGGGGGTGGAGAGAGAGTTGTGGGAGGGAGCGAGGGGTGGTGTTTCTGGACTGTCGGGAAGGGAAGCCGTCATGAGCTTTTTCATTATGATGCCAAAGATTTTGTTTTTACCAACTATTCAAGTGTTCTAATGACCCCCCCCCTCTCTCTCCCTCTCTCGCCCTCACACAGATATGGATGAAGAAAAACAGGAAAAGGTGGAACAATGGCTGAGTCGAGCTGTGTCACTCTGGTCTCAACAAGAAAATAAATGAACACATGTACTGCAGAACCCACCAATTCTGACCACTGGGCTGTGGGTCAGAGGGGCAGGGTTTTGGCCTTCTATCAGTGAAACTCACTGACTGTAATTTGTAAGTTTCTGCTAGCTGCTGGAGAACGCTGACAACCCACTGATTTCCCCTCTACCTTCACTGACGGGGCACTGCAGCTTATCCCCTCCCCAGTCCCATTCGTTTACTGAAAGGGAACACCACTGACCACACACTGTCTGGGTGCTGGAGTATTCCCAGCACAGCAGATGATACTGGTGTGGTAGTTTGGGTGGTGCTTGATTGCTGAGGCTACTTTATCAGAAACCCCTTTCTTTTAGCTTATGTACATATGGGTTATATGTATGACCCCACTTTTAATGTGAAAATAAACCTCTGTGTGTGTGTGTGTGTGTGTGTGTGTGTGTGTGTGTGTGTGTGTGTGAGGGGCACTTGGAAAAAGAAAGAGGAAGAGAGGAAACGGGCCCAAAGTAACTATTGTTTGAGCGTCTGAGAGAGTGAGAGAGAGTAAACAGATACAGAGTGACCAGAGGAGAAGCTGGAGATGGGAGAGAAAATCTGCTGTGAACCTTTAATGCTGTAATGATTATTCATGTGGGAACAGAGAACAGCGTACACATCCGGCCTGGAGACCAGAGGAAGACAGGCTTCTCTTCCAGAGACCTCCATTCATTCCACGGTCACTTCTACAGGACAGCGGCCGAACCGAGAGAGAGAGAGTGAGTAACTAGACTGACACAAAACACACTGTCTACACACCTTTATACGCTTCAGTACTCATATATACACCTCTAGACATGCCTGTACTCTTATATCCATCAATTTACTCCTCTAAACACCTTATTATTATTATATTATACTTACAAACACCTTTACACACTTCTGTACGTTTATATACCTCTTATACACCTCTACGTCTTATACACCTCTATACTGTCTTATACACCTCTATACTGTCTTATACACCTCTACGTCTTATACACCTCTATACTGTCTTATACACCTCTATACTGTCTTATACACCTCTACGTCTTATACACCTCTACGTCTTATACACCTCTATACTGTCTTATACACCTCTACGTCTTATACACCTCTATACTGTCTTATACACCTCTATACTGTCTTATACACCTCTATACTGTCTTATACACCTCTACGTCTTATACACCTCTACGTCTTATACACCTCTATACTGTCTTATACACCTCTACGTCTTATACACCTCTACGTCTTATACACCTCTACGTCTTATACACCTCTATACTGTCTTATACACCTCTATACTGTCTTATACACCTCTACGTCTTATACACCTCTATACTGTCTTATACACCTCTACGTCTTATACACCTCTACGTCTTATACACCTCTATACTGTCTTATACACCTCTATACTGTCTTATACACCTCTACGTCTTATACACCTCTATACTGTCTTATACACCTCTATACTGTCTTATACACCTCTACGTCTTATACACCTCTATACTGTCTTATACACCTCTATACTGTCTTATACACCTCTACGTCTTATACACCTCTACGTCTTATACACCTCTATACTGTCTTATACACCTCTATACTGTCTTATACACCTCTACGTCTTATACACCTCTATACTGTCTTATACACCTCTACGTCTTATACACCTCTACGTCTTATACACCTCTATACTGTCTTATACACCTCTATACTGTCTTATACACCTCTACGTCTTATACACCTCTACGTCTTATACACCTCTATACTGTCTTATACACCTCTATACTGTCTTATACACCTCTACGTCTTATACACCTCTATACTGTCTTATACACCTCTATACTGTCTTATACACCTCTACGTCTTATACACCTCTATACTGTCTTATACACCTCTATACTGTCTTATACACCTCTACGTCTTATACACCTCTACGTCTTATACACCTCTATACTGTCTTATACACCTCTATACTGTCTTATACACCTCTACGTCTTATACACCTCTACGTCTTATACACCTCTATACTGTCTTATACACCTCTATACTGTCTTATACACCTCTACGTCTTATACACCTCTATACTGTCTTATACACCTCTATACTGTCTTATACACCTCTACGTCTTATACACCTCTATACTGTCTTATACACCTCTACGTCTTATACACCTCTACGTCTTATACACCTCTATACTGTCTTATACACCTCTATACTGTCTTATACACCTCTACGTCTTATACACCTCTATACTGTCTTATACACCTCTATACTGTCTTATACACCTCTATACTGTCTTATACACCTCTACGTCTTATACACCTCTATACTGTCTTATACACCTCTACGTCTTATACACCTCTATACTGTCTTATACACCTCTATACTGTCTTATACACCTCTACGTCTTATACACCTCTATACTGTCTTATACACCTCTACGTCTTATACACCTCTATACTGTCTTATACACCTCTACGTCTTATACACCTCTATACTGTCTTATACACCTCTATACTGTCTTATACACCTCTACGTCTTATACACCTCTACGTCTTATACACCTCTATACTGTCTTATACACCTCTATACTGTCTTATACACCTCTACGTCTTATACACCTCTATACTGTCTTATACACCTCTACGTCTTATACACCTCTATACTGTCTTATACACCTCTATACTGTCTTATACACCTCTATACTGTCTTATACACCTCTACGTCTTATACACCTCTACGTCTTATACACCTCTATACTGTCTTATACACCTCTATACTGTCTTATACACCTCTACGTCTTATACACCTCTACGTCTTATACACCTCTATACTGTCATATACACCTCTACGTCTTATACACCTCTATACTGTCTTATACACCTCTACGTCTTATACACCTCTATACAGTCTTATACACCTCTACGTCTTATACACCTCTATACTGTCTTATACGCCTCAACGTCTTATACACCTCTATACTGTCTTATACACCTCTATACTGTCTTATACGCCTCTACGTCTTATACACCTCTATACTGTCTTATACACCTCTATACTGTCTTATACACCTCTACGTCTTATACACCTCTATACTGTCTTATACACCTCTACGTCTTATACACCTCTATACTGTCTTATACGCCTCTACGTCTTATACACCTCTATACTGTCTTATACACCTCTACGTCTTATACACCTCTATACTGTCTTATACACCTCTACGTCTTATACACTTCTATACTGTCTTATACACCTCTATACTGTCTTATACGCCTCTACGTCTTATACACCTCTATACTGTCTTATACACCTCTATACTGTCTTATACACCTCTACGTCTTATACACCTCTATACTGTCTTATACACCTCTACGTCTTATACACCTCTATACTGTCTTATACACCTCTATACTGTCTTATACACCTCTACGTCTTATACACCTCTATACTGTCTTATACACCTCTATACTGTCTTATACACCTCTACGTCTTATACACCTCTATACTGTCTTATACGCCTCTACGTCTTATACACCTCTATACTGTCTTATACACCTCTATACTGTCTTATACGCCTCAACGTCTTATACACCTCTACGTCTTATACACCTCTATACTGTCTTATACACCTCTATACTGTCTTATATACATCTGTATACACTGATATACATCTATATATACTTGCATGGGATGAGTTGAGGATGATGAGGTGGGGTTTTGATCGTCATCCAACATCCTGACCTCACTAACACTTTTGTCACTAAATGCAATCAAATCTTTACAGCAGTGTTTTCCTATAAATCAGATGACTGTATGTCCAAATCATAAAGAGCTGGAGTGACCGCCCCGTGTGGAAGAGTACAGGATAATCTGGCGTGATGTTGGATGGGGGGAAAGTGTGTTAAGTAGTTAAACAACAACAACAACGATAATAACAACAACCCCCAGCCGGCGCATTAATCTCTAAACACATTTTGGGGGTGAGGGGCCGTAACCATGGACACATCTGCCCAGCAACGGCGACCAAAACAACGTCTCTCAATCACTTCCTGAAAACAACAGACCAGGATTAAGATTAGAGCGAGAGAGAGAGCGAGTGATGGGGTCACTGGGGATGATGATTGCACACTCACAAACACATCATACTGGTACAACACACAGAGCTATACACACACACACCTGTTCACAGGTGAAAGGACACACAATCCAGTGCGGCCTGTGCAGTTAAGCCCTACCCATTGAGCCTACAGCACTTTAGCCCCGACTACTACATGTTTCAGTCAGGGCTGCTTTCAGAATGAGCTGCAGTACAGGACAGCCAATTAGAACAGAGCTTAATTAGCCAATTAGAACAGAGCTTAAATGCATATGTCAATCTTGAAGGCACAGTTCATAAACAGCCTGTTTAATTGTAATGGGTAAAGAGAAGCTGTGAATGTATGTAGTGTAATATATATTTATATATATACATCAGCTTCTCATTTCTTTTATTCTGGTTTATATATTGTATATTTTATATTGCACAACATTCAGCTGTACAGCAAATGGGGAGTGGTTGAGGAGCGTGTGATTGGTTGAGATAACTGTGCTGTTTATTCACACATTAAATGGCTTGTTTGCGGCTCAGCAGTAACCAGCAGCAGAACAGTGGAGGGTTGTGTGAAACAGCAGCACGGCTGTGATGAAACGCGGTGCTCTGTATAATATAATATTACTATATTACGAATAGCTTATGTATCTGTAATGTATCTGTAATGTATCTGTAATGTATCTGTAATTGTACTCTTACACAAGTAGTATAGATCAGTCATTTTCACAGTCAGGTTCTGTTTTAGTTTTTTGTTTGTTTGTTGATTTGTTTACCACGTGGTCTCTGTGTCCACCTCTGTCCTTCTCCTTCAAGCGGCAGCTCCTCCTCTTCCTTTCATCTTTTATTTAGAACCGTTTTGTTGCCCCTTAAATCTGACCTGAACTATGCGGTCCTCGGTCTCCCTTTATTTTTAACACACCCGTTTTCGGGAAAACCACCCTAGTGCGCTGCGATTGGCTAATCTAGGGCTCTGACTTGCCTGAGAGTCCCGCCCCCTGCACTGGGATTGGCTAGTCCTCCTGGTTACCTGCTTTCTGAGCTGAGGGCTCCTGTTTTGCCCCGCCTACCGGGTGCTGGGATTGATAACTGTGGCTAGTGCTCGCCCTAGTCGCCCCGCCCTCTTGTAAGGATTGGCTAACCGGGACTACTCGTGTTGAACTACCGGCTAATCCCGGCGAGGGGCGGGGCCTGCCGGAGAACAGGTGGGAAAGGAGCAAGGCTCCCTCCACCCTGACGAGGGCCGCATTGTTCTCCTAGCGGGAGCCGGCAGCAGCATCACCCAGGACCCGCGGGGAGCCGCAGCTGGCTGGGCAGTCGGAATCGGAACCACCTCCAGGCTCGGCTAGCCGTGTATCGGCGTGTAGGCTAGGCTAACCCGCGCAGAGCAGCGATGCTATGACCGTGTGTTTCCCCCGCGCTGGCTGGAAGGCACGGGGGAAGGCAAGGAGGGACAGCCGGCGAGGGAGACACCATCACCGGACAAGCTGGTGAGAGAGCGGCCGATGGGGCGGGATGGGGAGGCAGGGGGGGAGGCAGGGGAAACAGACACTGACTCATCCTGAGAGGATATGATTTAAAGCTACAAGAGCTATTTTAATAGCCTGCATGTGGAATCAGACCCCGCTGTGTTGATCAGTGCTGGGCTGGAATGGAGAGGGTAGGTGTTTTGATGGAGGGGTGAGGAGGTGCTGGGAGTCGCACCTCTCCCCCAGAAGGAGCTGGCATGGAGGGCTGTGTCAGTATTTAGAGCAGGTAGTAGTGCTGCGCGGAGATGAGAGATAGAGGCAGTGTCTGTCTGCAGGGATGTTCAGACAGGGCGATTACCTGCAGTAAGTCGCACCTGGAGTTACTGGGGTTGGAGGGGGTATTTGTAGGAGGTGTTTACCTTCAGCAGGTAAGTTTAACTGTTACAGGTGTTGTTATGGGGCCGGGGGGTATTTAGCTACAGTGGTCGTTCTAGGAATATCCAGAGGGGCATTTACCTGCAGTGGGTGTTAGAGGGGGTGTTTATCTACAGTGGGTGTTAAAAGGAGTATTTGGAGGGGGTATGTTATTTACAATGAGTGTTAGAGGAGGTATATTATCTACAGTAGGTGTTAGAGGGGTGTTTATCTACAGTAGGTGTTAGAGGGGATGTTTATCTACAGTATGTGTTAGAGGGGGTATTTGGAGGGGTATATTATCTACAGTAGGTGTTAGAGGGAGTATATGGAGGGGTATATTATCTACAGTAGGTGTTAGAGGGGGTGTTTATCTACAGTAAGTGTTAGAGGGGGTATTTGGAGGGGTATATTATCTACAGTAGGTGTTAGAGGGGTGTTTATCTACAGTAAGTGTTAGAGGGGGTATTTGGAGGGGTATATTATCTACAGTAGGTGTTAGAGGGGTGTTTATCTACAGTAAGTGTTAGAGGGGGTATTTGGAGGGGTATATTATCTACAGTAGGTGTTAGAGGGGTGTTTATCTACAGTAAGTGTTAGAGGGGGTATTTGGAGGGGTATATTATCTACAGTAGGTGTTAGAGGGGGTGTTTATCTACAGTAGGTGTTAGAGGGGGTATTTGGAGGGGTATATTATCTACAGTAGGTGTTAGAGGGGGTGTTTATCTACAGTAGGTGTTAGAGGGGGTATTTGGAGGGGTATATTATCTACAGTAGGTGTTAGAGGGGTGTTTATCTACAGTAAGTGTTAGAGGGGGTATTTGGAGGGGTATATTATCTACAGTAGGTGTTAGAGGGGGTGTTTATCTACAGTGGGTGTTAAAAGGAGTATTTGGAGGGGGTATGTTATTTACAATGAGTGTTAGAGGAGGTATATTATCTACAGTAGGTGTTAGAGGGGGTGTTTATCTACAGTAGGTGTTAGAGGGGATGTTTATCTACAGTAGGTGTTAGAGGGGGTGTTTATCTACAGTAAGTGTTAGAGGGGATATTTAGAGGGGTATATTATCTACAGTAGATGTTAGAGGGGGTATTTGGAGGGGTATATTATCTACAGTAGGTGTTAGAGGGGGTGTTTATCTACAGTAGGTGTTAGAGGGGGTGTTTATCCACAGTAGGTGTTAGAGGGGATGTTTATCTACAGTAGGTGTTAGAGGGGGTGTTTATCTACAGTAAGTGTTAGAGGGGATATTTAGAGGGGTATATTATCTACAGTAGATGTTAGAGGGGGTATTTGGAGGGGTATATTATCTACAGTAGGTGTTAGAGGGGGTGTTTATCTACAGTAGGTGTTAGAGGGGGTATTTGGAGGGGTATATTATCTACAGTAGGTGTTAGAGGGGGTGTTTATCCACAGTAGGTGTTAGAGGGGATGTTTATCTACAGTAGGTGTTAGAGGGGGTATTTGGAGGGGCTGTTTATGTACAATAGGTGTTGGAGGGGGTGTTTATCTACAGTAGGTGTTGGAGGGGTGTTTATCTACAGTAGGTGTTAGAGGGGGTATTTGGAGGGGGTGTTTATCTACAGTAAGTGTTAGAGGGGATATATTATCTACAGTAGATGTTAGAGGGGGTATATGGAGGGGTATATTATCTACAGTAGGTGTTTGAGGGGTGTTTATCTACAGTAGGTGTTTGAGGGGTGTTTATCTACAGTAGTTGTTAGAGGGGGTATTTAGAGGGGGTGTTTATCTACAGAAGGTGTTGGAGGGGTGTTTATCTACAGTAGTTGTTAGAGGGGGTATTTGGAGGGGGTGTTTATCTACAGTAGGTGTTGGAGGGGGTATTCAGAGGAGGTAATTAATAAAAACGGATGGATCCAGTCATTCCAGGAGTAACTGGGAGAAGACCTCCTCCTGTAAGCCTGCTGGCCGCTGTGGGAGGAGTTGTGGTCAGTGTGTTTGGGCTCTCTGGGCTTTGTGCTTCATGTTTGGGTGAAAACAGTGAATGAAGCCGTGGGGCAGCTCGCTCCCACTGGCCCGAACGAAGCCAGCGGCCCTCTGCCAGCTGTCATTTCCACTCATTCAGCAAACCTTCGGCAAACCTTCAGTGGGAAACACTGAACAATAGAGTGATGTGTATGTATTCCTGATGTGTGTGTGTGTGTGTGTGTGTGTGTGTGTGTGTGTGTGTGTGTCACCGGTTTTGCCGGTTCTGAGTGATGGCGCGTGCTCTTTGTTGCAGCTGCGCGTGGAATCCCCCCTCCCCTTCCCTCCCCTATCCCCCCTTTCCCCCTCCCCTCCCTCTTGAGCGCCTGTCCTACTTTCGGGTTGGGCTGAAGCCCCGCGCCTCTTTTGTTCAGTGCTGTTGCAGAGGATTGCGTTATGAAGCGCGTGTGTGTGTGTGTGTGTTTTGGGGGGGGAGTGTTGAAGGAGGGGGGTCCGCTGGTCTGCAACGGACAATGCGTGAGACAAGGCCACAGATGACACCAGGAGAGGAGTCACAGAGGATAATGGTTTATTATACAGTTAATACTGTGAGGTTTTCACAGGTGTTCTGACACCTGTCCCCAGTGACGGGTTAAAGATCCCGGTGGAACCATGATATAAACCCCTGCAGCTGTGAAACGGGCTGGACCGTGGGCGTGTACTAGAAGTGCTGACAGTAATAAATCACAACACAGGAGTTTGATATCATGGATTTCCTTGATTGTACAGTGGGTTCTATTTGATGTTGCTGTGCTTTCATATTGAGTACCTAGAACTCTGTTTCCTGTTTTTTCCATTGTTCCACACTGTGCTCCATTTGATATTTCCTACCACCTTTTTTGGTCTGAATATGTAGAACCCTGTTTCCTGTTTAGTGTTTCTGTTTAGTATCTAGAACCACTGTGCTCCGTTTGATGTATATACAGCTGTTTAAGTGTTTTTGGTCTGAGCACCTTCACACTCTTTCAGTGCTTTTCTTACTTGTTGTGCTATCTAGAACCCAAGTGTTCTACCATGCGTATACAGGCTTTGCTACAGTTCTCATTAATATTGAACAATCTTCAGGTTCTAACTCAAACAGGCTGCTGGGTTTATTGTTTTGAGTGCTGGTTATTAGCCAGCCTGTTCCCACGGTCATCAATAACCTACTAATCAGTGCCCTCTCTCCATCTCTTTTTTGCTCTCTCCAGACTGGCAGTGTGTGTGTGTGTGTGTGTAAAGGGTGAGCATGGCTCCTAGGCCATCCTCAGGTGAGTTATGGGGGCTTCACCTGATGCCCCCCCGGATCCTGGTGGACTGCTGTCTGCCCAACGGCATGCTGGTCAGTCTAGAGTGTCTGAGGGAGGCTCCGCTCATCAGCGTCAAACAGCAGCTCTTCACTGAGGCCCGCAAATACCCCCTCTACCACCTACTGCAGGTAAACACCCCCTATAAATACCCCCTCTACCACCTACTGCAGCTAAACACCCCCTATAAATACCCCCTCTACCACCTACTGCAGGTAAACACCCCCTATAAATACCCCCTCTACCACCTACTGCAGTTAAACACCCCCTATAAATACCCCCTCTACCACCTACTGCAGTTAAACACCCCCTATAAATACCCCCTCTACCACCTACTGCAGCTAAACACCCCTATAAATACCCCCTCTACCACCTACTGCAGGTAAACACCCCCTATAAATACCCCCTCTACCACCTACTGCAGTTAAACACCCCCTATAAATACCCCCTCTACCACCTACTGCAGGTAAACACCCCCTATAAATACCCCCTCTACCACCTACTGCAGTTAAACACCCCCTATAAATACCCCCTCTACCACCTACTGCAGTTAAACACCCCCTATAAATACCCCCTCTACCACCTACTGCAGGTAAACACCCCCTATAAATACCCCCTCTACCACCTACTGCAGTTAAACACCCCCTATAAATACCCCCTCTACCACCTACTGCAGGTAAACACCCCCTATAAATACCCCCTCTACCACCTACTGCAGGTAAACACCCCCTATAAATACCTCATAAACATTTCTTGTTGTCGGTAGGAGGAATCGTGCTACATCTTTGTGGGCGTGACCCAGGAGGCGGAGAGGGAGGAGTTTTATGATGAGACACGACGGCTGTGTGATCTCAGACTGTTCCATCCAATCCTGAAGGTCATCGAGCCGCTGGGCAACCGCGAGGAAAAAATCCTCAACAGAGAGATCGGTCAGTGTGTGTGATTTTACTTGCCCCTGTTCCGCCATGATGTGTGTGTGTGTGTGTGTGTGTGTGTGTGTGTGTGTGTGTGTGTTTAACAGTGTGTTTGTGTTCAGGCTTTGCTATCGGCATGCCGATCTGTGAGTTTGAGCTGGTGAAGGACCCGGAGGTGCAGGACTTCAGGCGGAGCATCCTGAGTGTGTGTCGGGAGGCGATGGAGGAGCGCGAGGGGGGCGGAGCTCACACACAGGCGCTGTACGTTTACCCCCCCAGCGTGGAGTCTTCACCTCAACTGCCCCAACACATCTACTGCAAACTGGACAAAGGTGTTTGTGTGTTTTAGGTCTGGAGCTGACAGTGATATTATTACTTTATAGATGTAACCAGCGGCCTCAGCGGTTCTGGTCCATTAGCATTGTAACAGTTATGTATGCTAATGCTGGATCATGCTGTAGTAGGGTCGGGATATATAAATACAGGATATATGTTATCATTCATCATAGAGAAACTAAATGTCTGACTTACAGGCTAATTAATAAGTCATAAACAATGCTACATGCATGCTAATAAGCTAGGCTAACTCTGCTGTGCTCTGACATAATGCTGCACAAAGATGCATCTGCTGTTAATAAACCTTTATAACCACTGTTATGGAAGAGCAACAGCTTCTCACACTGTGCTCTACTGCTGCCCTACACACACCTAAAATAAAACTCACTTAAAATACAACTCACTAAAATACAACTCACTGGAGTGTTTGGGGTGTTAGGGTGAGGTCAGTGTTGTGATGTGGGATCAGTTAGCTTAGCAGTAATCATGGTGAGACCGAGGCCTGTTCTGTTGCTAATGTGAATGACCCCGACAACACAATGACCCATAAAATCAGAACTAAAATCAGTATTATATTTACTCCTGTCTGTTAAATACGGCATGATACACTGTATCGTTAGTCTCTCAGAACATCCCCTTTCTTCTCTCTCTCTCTCTTTCTCTGGGCAGGTCGTTTGATCGTCACTATCTGGGTGGTGGTCTCTCCCTCGAATGCGAAGCAGAAGTACACTCTGAAGATCGCTCATGACTGCCTCCCGGAGCAGCTGATAGCGGAGGCGATTCGTAAGAAGACCAGGAGCATGCACCTGTCTGCGCAGCAGCTGCGGCTGTGTGTACAGGAGTACCAGGGCCAGTACATCCTCAAAGTGTGTGGCTGTGATGAGTATCTGCTAGAGAAATACCCCCTCAGCCAGTACAAGGTGTGTGTGTGTGTGTGTACCTTTTCAGTTATGCTTACATATACAGTATATAATATGTATAAACACTATATGGAGACTCCTTTAAACGAGTGAGTTTTGCTACTGAATGCACTAATTACTGACACAGACATGTAGTGGCACATGCACAGCTTGTTTAATCAGCATAGAAAAGCACAGCCAATAGAACAGGACACGCTGGAGCAGCCAGGCATGAGTGTAAAGTCACAAGGCGTCTACCATCCGGCAGATAGAGGGGTATATGGGCCCGCAGCACTGGGCTGTGGAGCAGTGCAACTGACTTCTCTAGAGTACTGGATGAGTTTGAGTGGCATTTCTCATCTAATCATCCATTATCAGTACCTGACCTCACTAATGCTCTCATGGCTGAATGGCATCAAATCCTCACAGCAGTGTTCCAAAATCTGATGTAAGGATTTTGGAGAAGATTGGAAACTGTTACATCTCTGCAGGAGAACTTTTGGACATATAATGTATATAACTTGGGACATTCAGCATATATAAAGTATTATGTATGCATGTAATACATATTGAACATATAACATATAGGCACTTACATATATATAATACATATGGGATATATGATCTGTCTCTCTCTCTCTCTCTCTCTCTCTCTCTCTCTCGCTCTGTCGCTCTCTCTGCTGCAGTATATCCGTAGTTGTATAACAGTAGGCAAGTTGCCCCACCTGATGTTGGTCAGTAAGGACAGTTTGTACAGTCAGCTTCCTGCCAGTGGATTTGTCGCCCCGTCCTACAGCCGGCGGACGCCCCAGCCCAGCCCCTGCCCAGGTGGGGCCGATCCTTCACCCCCTCGCTCGCTCTGGGCCTTTAACACACTCCTCAGGGTGCGCCTACTGTGCGCAACATATGTCAACGTCAACATTCGAGACATCGACAAGGTACAGTGTATATCACAATACCTACACAGTGTTACTAATATTCACCCTGAGACTGTAGCTCCGCCTCCTCAGTGTATATCACAATACCTACATTTAGAGTTATTAATATTCACCCTAATGAGAGACTGTAGCTTCGCCTCCTCAGTGTATATCACAATACCTACATTTAGAGCGTTATTAATATTCACCCTAATGAGAGACTGTAGCTCCTCCTCCTCAGTGTATATCACAATACCTACATTTAGAGTTATTAATATTCACCCTAATGAGAAACGTGTGTGTGTGTGTGTGTATGTGTGTGTTAGATCTACGTAAGGACTGGTATATACCATGGAGGAGAGCCTTTATGTGATAATGTTAACACACAGAGAGTTCCCTGCTCCAACCCCAGGTAAAACACACAGACACACATGAACACCTACTGTACTGTTACAAACACAACATGTAACTGGTTTGCCTGTGTGTGTGTGTGTGTGTGTGTGTGTGTGTGTGTGTGTGTGTACTAGATGGAATGAGTGGTTGACATATGACATCTATTTGACGGATCTGCCTCGCTCGGCCCGGCTCTGCCTGTCCATCTGCTCCGTAAAGGGCCGCAAGGGTGCTAAAGAGGTCAGCCCGTCACGCTGCACTCACTCAGACTATTACACCTCATTTTATTACACCACCTTACACCCTTCTAAACCACCTTACACCACCTTACACCCTTCTACACCACCTTACACCACCTTACACCCTTCTAAACCACCTTACACCACCTTACACCCTTCTACACCACCTTACACCACCTTACACCCTTCTACACCACCTTACACCACCTTACACCCTTCTAAACCACCTTACACCACCTTACACCCTTCTACACCACCATACACCCTTCTACACCACCTTACACCCTTCTACACCACCATACACCCTTCTACACCACCTTACACCCTTCTAAACCACCTTACACCACCTTACACCACCTTACACCCTTCTACACCACCTTACACCTTTCTACACCACCTTACACCCTTCTACACCACCTTATACCCTTCTACACCACCTTACACCACCTTACACCCTTCTACACCACCTTACACCTTTCTACACCACCTTTTAGCTTTAGAAAGAACAGGGAGTTTAAGTTCTATGTCCAGCTCGGCAGCGTTATTGTAACTGTGTGTGTGTGTGTGTGTGTGTGTGTGTGTGTGTGTGCAGGAGCACTGTCCGCTGGCCTGGGGGAATGTAAATCTGTTCGACTATAAGGACACGCTGGTCAGTGGTAAAGTGGCTCTGGGTCTGTGGCCGGTTCCACACGGACTGGAGGACCTACTCAACCCCATTGGAGTGGCGGGATCCAACCCCAACAAGGTGGGAGCTGTGTGTGTGTGTATGTGGGGTGGGGGGGGGGATTTGATGGGTCACACTGTTCACACTTGTTAAACCTGTTAAAAAAATGCTTCACTCTGATGATGATTTACATAGTGATTTATAGTGTCACTGATTCTGTGTGTGTGTGTGTCTGCAGGAGACGCCGTGTGTGGAACTGGAGTTCTCCTCCTTTAATCAAATGGTGGTTTTCCCAGATGAACAGCAGATCGAGGAGCACGCCAACTGGATTGTCTCACGAGAGCTGGGCTACAACTACTCCCTCAGCCTGGTAATACACACACACACACACACACACACACACACACACACACACACACACACACAGACACACAATCTTCTCGGAGGAAGAGCATGCTAGGCCTCAGCCTCCCAGTACTGGCAGCACACTGTGTGTGGCAGATCGTGGGGGGAACTGGGAATGACTGAACTGGGAATGACTGAATATTGAGAGAAAGCTCGGTTACTAACGGCAGTCAGTAGGACAGTCACTGCCATAAACACTGCTGGAGGAAACTACCATGACTGATGATGATGATGATGAGGGTGATGGTGAGGGTAGTGATGATGGTACTGGGGTTGATGTGATGATGGTGATGAGGATGATGATGGTAAGGGTGATGAAGATGCAGTAACATGTATCTCTCTCTGTGTTCAGAGTAATCGTCTGGCGTGTGACAGCACCATCTCTCAGGCGGAGCTGGAGCAGTTACGTTCTCTCTGCAGCAGAGACCCCCTGTATGAGCTCTCAGAGCAGGAGAAAGACTTCCTGTGGAGACACAGGTACACACACACACATAAATACTGTCCCTGTCAGAACAAAGCCTTTTTACAGTCAGTTGTCTATAACGTAACATATATAACATAATATAACATAATAACATATAATAATATAACAGTATTCTGCTGTACTCTGTACTCATACTCTACTACACAGTACTTTACTATACTCTACTATAGTGTACTGTAACACAATATACTGCACCATACTATCATATAGTACTGTACTATCACACTACACTGCACTGTATACTACACTGGTTGTTAACCTGCAGCTGGAGCTGGGTGTGATAATGCTGTGTTTTCAGGCACTACTGTGTGAATATTCCCGAAAGTCTTCCCAAACTGCTGCTGTCTGTCAAATGGAATTCCCGGGATGAGGTGTCCCAGGTGGGAATGCAAGTTAAATTCATCTGTGAATTTATTGGGTTAAAGTTTATTGTTGAAAGAATGAGAATCAACCACTGATCTTTGCACTCGCATGTGCATGTGCATGTGCATGTGCATGTGTGTGTGTGTGTGTGTGTGTGTGTGTGTGTGTGTGTGTGTGTGTGTGTGTGTGTGCGTGCGTATAGATGTATTGTCTGTTGCGCGACTGGCCCCTGATGCAGCCTGAGAGTGCTCTGGAGCTGCTGGACTGTAACTTTCCTGACCCAATGGTGCGAGAGTTCGCTCTGCGCTGCCTCATCCAGGGTCTCACAGACGATAAGATCAGCCAGTACCTGCTGCAGCTCGTACAGGTGAGGCCACTTTATTAGAAACACCTATCTTGTGTTCCCACTCACTGGCCACTTCTAAGAAACACTTGTGTGTTTGTTTAGGTGCTGAAGTATGAGATGTATCTGGACAATCCTCTGGCTCGGTTCCTGATAAAGAAAGCTCTGACCAATCAGCGGATCGGACACTTCTTCTTCTGGCATCTCAAGTGAGTGAGGTCACAGTAAATCTGCTGAGGATGATGGGGTTGATTCCGTTAGTGTAAAGGTGTATGTCTGATTGTGTGTGTGTGTGTGTGTGTGTGTTGAGGTCTGAGATGCACAATAAGACGGTGTCCCGGCGCTTCGGGCTGCTGTTGGAGGCGTTCTGCAGGGCGTGTGGAATGTACCTGAAACACCTGAACAGGCAGGTCGAGGCCATGGACAAACTGGTCAACCTGACAGACACTCTGAAGCACGAAAAGAAGGACGAGACTCAAAAGGTAAAACACATTCATTTAAACTCACCCAGCAACAACTAGCATGAAGTGCCATTATCTAGAACCAGCTAGCACTTTCCATGCCATCCTGCATCGTCGTCTAAAATCATCTGGAATCATATCATCTTCAGTTCTTCTCCATGTGTCTCTCAATTGTCCTCTCAATTAACACAGTCATCTACCCTCACCTGGAACCAGCTGGCTGCACCTGGCGTACTGATTAGTAGGACTGCAGAGTGTAGTTTAGGGTGTTGTTCTCGGCAGTAAGCTGGGGTGTGTTTGTGATGTTCGTAGTGTGTCTGGACTCTGGTGTGTGAACTCTCTGAAGTGTGTATGGGCTGAGTGTGTGTGTTGTCTTCTGGAGCTGACAGGAACACTGTGACTAACAGCAGCTGCTGTGTGTAAACTGTGCTGGGATCTCCGTCAGTGAGAACTGACTCACCAGTCTCACTCAGACAGTCTCACTGAGAAGTGATTGTTTGTTCCTTCAAGTTTATATTTTACTTCATAAATCATTGTACAGGCTGATCCTGTGCTGTAATTGGTCGATAAGGCTGGTTCTTTGTTCTGATTGGCTGTTTTAGACCCAGATGAAGTTCCTGGTGGAGCACATGTCCCGTCCAGATTATATGGAGGCACTGCAAGGATTTGTCTCTCCTCTGAACCCTGTACACCAACTGGGCAACCTCAGGTACACACACACACTTTAACACACACACACACACACTTTTCTTCAGACAGAAATGACAGCATAAAAACCTGTTTAATAATTATATGCTCCATATTTTGCACCATATTACACACCATTACTATTACGGTTTTACTCATTAATTAAGTCTTTAGAGTATTTCATTTTTCTGCTGTTAGTCCAACAAAAGACAAGACAGACAAAAAAATGTATTTCTCTCTCTCCCAGGTTAGAGGAGTGCAGGATAATGTCGTCAGCGAAGCGCCCCCTCTGGCTGAACTGGGAGAATCCTGACATCATGAGTGAACTTCTCTTCACCAACAATGAGGTCATCTTCAAAAACGGAGATGGTGAGAGAGTGAGGGGAGAGAGACATGTGGTCTGGACCATGTCTGTGATTAGAGTTCCAGGTCCTACAGCTGTACAGATTTACAGCATATTTAGTTCAGCATGGGTTAGGCAGCCTTCATACCGGACCTGAAACACTGCTCCTAACCACAAACCACACGTCACCCACATTTATCCAGGTGTTCAGAGCTCTGCAAAACCCCACTCTTCACGGCTGAACCGTATGAGGTTTTACTGTATAAGTAAATGTGTGTGTGTGTGTGTGTGTTGCAGATTTGAGGCAGGACATGTTGACGCTGCAAATCATCAAGATCATGGAGAATATCTGGCAGAACCAGGGACTGGACTTGCGGTAAGACTTCCAACATCTGCACTCCACCATCTACACTCTCCACCAATCACACTCCACAATGTCAGACACACTGATTACTGTCATAATCTCTCTCTCTCTGCAGGATGCTGCCGTACGGGTGTCTCTCTATTGGAGACTGTGTTGGGCTGATTGAGGTGGTGAAGAACTCCTACACTATAATGCAGATCCAGTGCAAAGGTGGTCTGAAGGGGGCGCTGCAGTTTAACAGCAACACGCTGCACCACTGGATCAAAGAGAAGAACAAGGGAGAGGGGTTAGAAACACACACACACACACAGTCAAACACACACAGTCCAACTTTTAGGGCTTACAGTAAACCTGAGGGTTCACTTCCCCTCACTGAGTTCAGCTCTACTGCAGCTCTACTGCTTCCGGAAGCTGGAAAACAGGAAACACCTAAACCTGACCCGGTCTGTACTGGAATTCAGGAGTGGTTCTCAGGGTTTCTGTGGGGTTTCTTTACGGCTCTGTAACCCAGGCCTGCAGGGATTCACATGGACTTCTGGTAGAGCCACATGAGCACATTTCTGTATTATCCATCTCCAGTCATGCCTCTCTCTCTCTCTCTCTCTCTCTCTCTCTCTCTCAGCTATGATAAGGCGATTGATCTGTTCACTCGGTCCTGTGCTGGTTATTGTGTGGCCACGTTTATCCTGGGTATTGGTGACCGACACAACAGCAACATCATGGTCAAAGAGAACGGACAGGTAAATACAGTCGGCCTTATAGGATCATAACACTGAAGACTTTTAATCAGTAAATGTAATGCTCTCTCTCTCTCCCTCCCCACACCTCTCTCTCGCCTTCTCTCTCTAGCTGTTCCACATAGACTTTGGTCACTTTCTGGACCATAAGAAGAAGAAGTTTGGGTATAAGCGTGAGCGTGTGCCCTTTGTCCTCACCCAGGACTTCCTCATTGTCATCAGTAAAGGCATGCAGGAGTGCACCAAGACCAAGGAGTTTGAGAGGTTAGCACAACAACACACACATTAACATAGCAGCTCTGTTAAATTAAATGTTTTGTAATGTATAGTACCTCACCACAGATACTCTGTATACAATATATGATACAGTAGATAAGGATTATAGGAGAAAACATGTAGATGTTGCCAGTTAGTGCCAGCTTTTAGGGCTCCTAGTCCCAGCAGTGTCTGTCTTTGGGGCTCGTACTCTCGATATTGTCAAACTTTATGGCTTTTATACTAGTATTCATCTTTAGGGCTCTTACTATTCAGAGTGAGAGCCTTTTGTGTTCTTAGTCTTGACAGTGCCCACTCTTGATAGTGCCAGCTTTTAAGGCTCCTATTCCTGGTAGGGCTTTTTAGGGCTTTTACTCTGGTAGTGCCTGTAAGACTGTTAGTCTGGTAGTACCCACATTTAGGGCTCTTATTTTTGGTACTACCTGCCTTTAAGACCATTGCATTTGGTAATGTTAATCTTTAGAGCGCCATCTACCCACCTTGAGAGAGCATGGCTACATTCAAAATGTGCACACACACAAAACACACACACAAAACACACACACAGATGCACATTTCGACACAGCCCTGCTGACTGTGTCCTCTCTGTTTGCAGGTTTCAGGAGATGTGCTATAAGGCCTATCTGGCAATCCGGCAGCACGCCAGCCTGTTCATCAACCTGTTCTCGCTGCTGCTGGGCTGTGGGATGCCGGAGCTGCAGAGTTTCGATGACATTGCCTACCTGCGCAAAACGCTCGCTCTTGAGAAGAGCCAGCAGGAGGCGCTGGAGTACTTCACCAAACAGATGAACGACGCCCACCATGGCGGCTGGACCACCAAGATGGACTGGATTTTCCACACTATCAGGCATATGCCCAATGAGCACTGACCTACACACACACACTTATACATGGACAAGGACGCACACACCGACACTGGAAAGACTGGAAAGACCCCAGTTACTCACACTGACAGCATAAGCAGAATATACTCAGAGAAAGACACACACACTCACACACACTCACACACGTACACACCTACGGACACACAGACACACAGTCACACTGGAAGGCCACTCCGTTACTCTTACAGCACAGGCTGGCAGTAGTGAATACACCGTGACTTACACGCAGTATTACAGACACTGTGAGCTGTGGCGTAGCGGTGTTCAGTTGTGCCAACCGAATCTTATACCAGACTGTTACCGCTGCACTTCTCAGAGGTGCTAAAGGAGGAGTTCGTGTTCTTCTGACTGACGTTCACTGAGTCACTCAGTTCACTGATGTCTTACCACAGACCTGAACACGGAGCTCACTGCTCACGGTTACTGTGGACTCTCTGACCGAAGCCCCTGCCAGCCTCAGGGCTCTTGGTAGTATCACCCTTTGGGCTCTTACGTTTGGTAGTGTCGGCGTTTTCCGTTTTTAGGCATTTTGGTATGAAGTCAGGTTGGCTATGCACTGATTACACTGAGCACAGCAATCACACACACTCACACACACACACACACAGAAACACTTTCTCAGAAATGTTTCTCATCACACGAGTAACTGATGATACGCAGCACTTCTGAGCTGTGCTGTGGAACTACAGCAACGCAGAGGAATTACATGTGATATAACCACAAAGACTTATGGGAAATGTAGTCTGAAAGGTTTCTTCATTGGGATCATTACCGCCGCCTTTGGGCACTTTTACTGTTTAATAGAAATTATTTTCATAGGCCTGCAAACTTATGCACATTTACTATGTAACACACACACACACACACACACACACACACTCAAAGTGGGTTGTCCACTGCTTCCTGCACTAATGTAGTTATAGACACACACACACACACAAAGAGCACTGCACAAGTATAACTGCACTACGTGGGGCGGGGTTAGAGGGGTGATGATTGTGAAGAGTCCTGAAACTCACAGTTGAAATTCAGCTGTTCTTCTTCTTTTTGTTCCTGATTATGATGATAAGGATGATGATGATGATGATCATGTGGAGTGGGTGGAGGTGGTCCAGTGCTGGGGGAATTATGGCTGTCCTCAGATCAGCCAGCACTGGACTCCTACCAGGGCCTGACTGATACATCGCTTAGCTGATACTGCAGATACAACAGTAAGATTTATACTGAGCTTTATTCATATTCTAATGAGCAGAAGCTCTGCTATATGCTCTTATACCAGTCTTTACTGATCTGGGCTATTATTATTAAACCTAGGTGAACCAGAGGACAAGGAATTGAATGAACTACATGTAGAAACACACAGTATTATTATGTATTATGACACATCTTTCCCTCGTCTGTCACTCCGATTCTTACCATAATCAACATGCTGTAAATGTCTGAGCCAGTGAGCTCAGTAATGAAGAAAGTGGTGGTAGTACGCCATCGTTCTGCAGTCCTCTACAGTGATCTGATATTTATATTATAGTGATGAGTTAAATCGCTCTCGTTATCGGTGATGCGTATGGTATCGGCCGGGCCCTAACTCCACCCGAACGCTCCACTAGATTTCCTGATCCTCCTCAGGGTTTCCTAAAGGTCTTTAGGGTCGAGCTTTGGTGGGCGCTGCCGTCACAGTGCCAAACTGGAGGACGGGTTACCTCCAGCATTCCCCATAATGCACTGCAACTGGAAACAGTAAACACTTGAGTAGCATGGTGCGTCACAGTGAGGCTGTGATGGTCTTCCTCAGTACAATGACTCCGACTGCAGCTGTCATAGCGTTAGCGTTAGCGTGTCTGTGCTCGTATTGGGAATTGTGTTTGTAGGGTTTCGATTGAGTAGATTAGAGCTTTAAAACCAGCCGACGACGTGCATCACTGTGAACACAGTCCGACCCAGAACCAGCCAACCCAAAACTATGCGTTTAAAACAATCAGTCATTGCTTTTCGAATGAATAGTACAGTCATTACCCTCAAATCAAGAGGAGCTTCAATCTGCATTGTTCTAGATTTAAAAGAACGAATTACAGCACTGAGAAGAGCTGAAGGTCATATGGAGGTTGAGGAAAGGCCTCTGCTCACTGAGCTTTCCCTGAGCTTTCACTGAGTTCTGCACAGTCAGTGGGGTTTCGATCAGAGCGCCATGTCCAGTCAGTCCAGGCTTCAGCTGTAGACGGCTTTGCGGCCGTGTTTGAGTTCAGCGTCGGGGGTCGTGTGTGTGCGGGGGGTTAGCTTTTGTGTTGCTTGTAGTTTTATTGTTTTTTTATCAAACGAGGCGAAGCGGTCTCTGTTCGAGGTTCCTGGCTTGGCTGTTCTCGTGTAGTCGTCATGTTGAGTTGGAAAAAAGGAAACTGCTCTGAAAAGAATTCTCATCATATAAAAAGTAAAGAATTTGTATTTGAGTATTCCTCATTTTGACCTCAGTGTGAGATATCGTTACTGTTATTGACATCAAACTGAACATTACTGCATGAACAATTTACCGGAATCTGAAGAATACAGCATTGATCTGTTTATCTGAAGCACCTTTGCACTAAAAAACAAAAGAGTGCTGTTCGTTTGTTTGTGTTGAAGAACGCAGGCCGGCCTGAAAAAGCAATACTTCACATTAGATCAGAATTAGAGACTCGGACTCGAGCCAAACTAGATGTGTGTGTGGACCAGTAGACGTTAGTGGTCAGTAGTTGTCGTGGTGGGGTCGTGTTGGAGAATCGCTGTACTGTAATTTTGATAAAAGTTTGTAATTTGCCATCAGCTCAGTCCCGGCCCGGGAGTCGAGTCCGATCTCAGATCGGACTGTTCTGCTTGTTCGTTATTTAATGACGTTTATAGTGATGTTTCCATGAAATAAACATTTCTCAGCCATGGAACACGCGCCTCCTTCCTCGTGTCTCGCTCTTGTTTCTGCTCTTCATCAGATCAGATTCTCTACAGCAACCAGTCAGCCAAAACATTAAGTAGCAGCTGAAGTGAAGAACACTGATGGACAAGCGTAAGAATCTGAGACTCTTTAACAAGAACCAAACCTAGCTGACTGGGTCAGAACATCAGGCAGGTCTTGTGGGGGTTCTTTCCCGGTATGCAGTGGTCAGTACCTACCAAAAGTGCTCCAGGGAAGAACAACCAGTGAACTGGCCTCAGGGTCATGGGTGACCACTACAATCAGAATTTATTATTCATTATCCCCCCCCCCCCACACACACACACAATCCGTATCTGTGTATCAGAATGAAGCTCTGAGCTGATTACGGATGTTCTTGACCTCCAGCTCCAGCTGTTGTATCCTGCTGTCCCTCTGCTCCAGCTGAGAACGCAGTGACCGGATCTCCTCCTGCTGATTGTAGAACACCTGCAGCAGCTAACGCGCGCACACACACACACACACACACACACACACACACACACACACACAGGCAGTCTGTGAGCTTCTGAGGCTGAAACTCCCTGAACTTCAGTAATATCTCCAGTACATGGGAAGACCTCACTGCTGCCCAGAACAGCTTTTCTTGTTTCTCCAGAGTAATGACGAGGACCCGTACACACACACACACACACAGTCGCTGCGCACCTCTCAGAGCACACACACCTGCTCATCTCTCTGTTCTTTCATGAAAAAGTGTCTCTCAGTGAAACATCACCGCTGCTGAACATCCACACACCTGGAGCTACACTAGCTCTAACTTAATAAGCAAGCCTCAGACCCCGAACGTGACTTGGATAATCGACCACATTCGTGCTGAAGTTGGTATGGGTTCTAGGTCTGGTTCTAAGCTCTGCGATCAGTAGCTGAGTTCCAGATTTATTCTTACCTCCTTCTCGGCAGCTGGGGGTGTGAACACCTCTGCCTCACACCACCTGGTCCCTGGATGTGTGTGTGGGGGGGGTGTCTTGACCCAGTCACTCTCCTGAGTCCCGTCCTCGTGCCAGCCGGACAGGTCCGTGCCGTCGCATTGCGAGCTGTGATTGAGCTGGAGGAAGGTCCCATCCGGATCTCTGTGTTTCTGAAGGTAGGTGCTGCTGGCTGACCGCTGAAGCCCGCTCACATCCACAGGGGCCGGGTACGGGTTCTGGACTTTAGTGTTGGGTCTCAGGGACATCAGCACCGGGCCTGGAAGCAGGGAAATAAAGTACTGAAGAGAGAACATCACACACGCTTTCCGGTCTTCTCCTGCAGGTCAGAGGCCAGTTCTGAGTCCAGTCCGTGGTCCTGCTCACCTTTATTGTGACCCTTCAGCCACTCCTGAGCTGTCATGGCCGCCTCGTTGCCGGCCGTCATCGGGTAAAGATCCTCCTGGAAGCCGTCAGACTGAAACATGGACAGTGAGGGTAAAGTCCAGGACCAGTCAGACCTGTGTCCGGTCTGGTGGAGTAAACCGACCTTCAGGATTGTTGGACTTTTCAGAACGTTGTTGATACAGATGATGATGTTCTCTGTTGGTCTGCAGTAACTGATCATATTATACCCTAATCACCTCAAAGCAACTCCATAGCAACCATCTGGCAGCCGCTTATCAACAGCATAGTAACCACCTCGCTGTTCTTCATTAACTTTGGGGTTTTAACACACGGGGATTCTTCATCAGTAGAACAGTAGCTGTGAGAACCTTCACGCTCCGCAGCGAGGCCTGGTGTCCAGTCTCTCAGTGGACACTGTATCTGTACGTATGCTGCGTGTTAGGACAGTGTCTCTCACCTTCCGTGGGACGATGAAGGACAGCGGCTCCACCAGGTCCTTCACACACACCAGCCTGTAGAACCGGAATATCTCACACTGCCCCGTGTCCAGCCCACGCTTCTGCATCACACCTGCACAGGTACACACACAACTGCACACCTGTATAGGCACATACACACCTGGACTGGTACACACACACACACACACACATCTGTGCAGGTACACACACGTGTACTCACCCATCCCTCTCTGAGGTAACAGAGAACGATATTCTGCCAGAAAGTGAATGTAGGGTTTCTCTGCACTGACCTCATAATACCGGATATTACCATCCCCCTAGAGAGAGTGTGAGAGAGAGAGAGAGAGAGAGAGAGAGTGTGTGTGTGTGTGTGTGTGTGTGTGTGTGTGTGTGTGTGTGTGTATGTGTATGTGTGTGTGTACCTTGCCGGCCAGGTACAGCATGTGTGTATCCGGGTCATAGAAAGGGAAGAGAACTCCAGAGCCTCCGTCTACATCCTCCTCCAACAGAGGCTCCGACAGGTCCTCCTAACACACACACACACACACACACACACACACACACACACACACACAGATATAACTTTTGTATGTCCTGCTGAGGTATTTATTTGATGTTTATTTATAAATATTATTTATAAATATTATAAATATTACACACACCAGAGTATGAGTGTGTGTGTGTGTGTTTTACCGGATCCCACAGGGCAAACTGTCTCTGGTTCCAGTGAGAGTTTCCTGTTGTGAGGAGGAGGTTCAGGTCAGTCAGGAACAAAACCTTACTGGCCTTATGAGACTGACCACCAGACTCCTACAGAGAGAGAGAGAGAGAGAGAGCGAGAGAGAGACAGAGACAGAGAGACAGAGAGACAGAGAGAGAGAGAGAGAGACAGAGAGAGAGACAGAGAGACAGAGACAGAGAGAGACACAGAGAGAGAGAGAGAGAGAGAGAGAGAGACTCAGGTAATAGTACACACTGTCCATTAGAAAGGTCTCTGTCCCCTGCTGGGGATGTCTTCCCCACTCTCCAGAGGACAGGACTCCACTGCCAGCGTTCTCGTGGTCCAGTCCCTGTTCTAGCAGGAGATCAGGTGGAGGTCCTCCCTTCCCTCACAGCAGCTTCCCACCAGCTCCACAGCTGACACCACTGTCCGGCTCAGTCACTGACCTCCACCTGGGCTTCTCGCCTCTCCTTCCATTGTCTTCAGACCTGCTCTGATTGTTTGTCCTAATGGACCTCGGGTTCTAGTGTCCACTTTAGAGGCCTAGTCAAGGTCATTAGGTCAAGGTCACAAGCCCAGTCTCCACCTCAGTTACCTGCAGCAGGTGTCCTGTACGTGGGTCCATGATTCTGACTCTTCTGTCCTTGCAGGTTGTGGCCAGTCTGCTGCCGTCCTCGCTGAAGCCCAGGGACAGAACCAGGTCGGTGTGTAAGCGGATCACACACACGGGGGTCTTCACCACGGCCCCCGCACCATCCAGACGCCACACAAACACCTGCAGACAGGTGAGACGGAGGTAGAGGTACAGAGACAACCTGATTTCCACCACTTACCCCTGCAGTCCATATCAGGAAAGACCAGTCTGTCTTTAGACGTATAACAAAAGCCTGCAGCCCACTGTTATCTAGAACATGGACTAGAGTTTTCTTTTTTGCTCACATATTGCCTGATGCTCCCGCCTGGGTTGCCCTGGTTTTCCACAGCTGTCTATATCTGAATCCCACAGGGTTCATGCTGTATTTGCAAACAGCCTGAAGAGTCTCCACTAGGGGGCGCCATCTGCTGGTATTTTTAGTGCCACCCCTGGAAAGGTTCTTTTGCCCATGTTGCATTCTGCTCTGAAAAAGCCATCTCAGCCTTGGAGCAATAGTGAACCCCTGCTCTCTATAGGTTCTGCAAAAGGTTTTCCACCAATACTAAGAACCCTTTAACCAGCCAGAGAACTATTTAAGCATCCATAGATTTCTGTGAGTTGACATGGTTCCATATAGAACTGACACCTTTAGTAAAGAACCCTGGAAGAACCATTTTAGGAGGAATCTTTGATAACTAGTGTTATTAACTATGCTATCCATCCATGTTCCAAGGTCAGTGGGTGGTGTTTCTGGAGTGAAGGTCAGTGGGTGGTGTTTCTGGGGTGAAGGTCAGTGGGTGGTGTTTCTGGGGTGAAGGTCAGTGGGTGGTGTTTCTGGGGTGAAGGTCAGTGGGTGGTGTTTCTGGAGTGAAGGTCAGTGGGTGGTGTTTCTGGGGTGAAGGTCAGTGGGTGGTGTATCTGGAGTGAAGGTCAGTGGGTGGTGTTTCTGGAGTGAAGGTCAGTGGTTGGTGTATCTGGAGTGAAGGTCAGTGGGTGGTGTTTCTGGAGTGAAGGTCAGTGGGTGGTGTTTCTGGAGTGAAGGTCAGTGGGTGGTGTTTCTGGGGTGAAGGTCAGTGGGTGGTGTTTCTGGAGTGAAGATCAGTGGGTGGTGTTTCTGGAGTGAAGGTCAGTGGTTGGTGTATCTGGAGTGAAGGTCAGTGGGTGGTGTATCTGGAGTGAAGGTCAGTGGGTGGTGTTTCTGGAGTGAAGGTCAGTGGTTGGTGTTTCTGGAGTGAAGGTCAGTGGTTGGTGTATCTGGAGTGAAGGTCAGTGGGTGGTGTTTGTGAAGTGAAGGTCAGTGGGTGGTGTTTCTGGAGTGAAGGTCAGTAGTTGGTGTTTCTGGAGTGAAGGTCAGTGGGTGGTGTTTCTGGAGTGAAGGTCAGTGGGTGGTGTTTCTGGAGTGAAGGTCAGTGGTTGGTGTTTCTGGAGTGAAGGTCGGTGGTTGGTGTATCTGGAGTGAAGGTCAGTGGGTGGTGTTTCTGGAGTGAAGGTCAGTGGGTGGTGTTTCTGGAGTGAAGGTCAGTGGTTGGTGTATCTGGAGTGAAGGTCAGTGGTTGGTGTTTCTGGAGTGAAGGTCAGTGGGTGGTGTTTCTGGAGTGAAGGTCGGTGGTTGGTGTATCTGGAGTGAAGGTCAGTGGTTGGTGTATCTGGAGTGAAGGTCAGTGGGTGGTGTTTCTGGAGTGAAGGTCAGTAGTTGGTGTTTCTGGAGTGAAGGTCAGTGGGTGGTGTTTCTGGAGTGAAGGTCAGTGGGTGGTGTTTCTGGAGTGAAGGTCAGTGGTTGGTGTTTCTGGAGTGAAGGTCGGTGGTTGGTGTATCTGGAGTGAAGGTCAGTGGTTGGTGTATCTGGAGTGAAGGTCAGTGGGTGGTGTTTGTGAAGTGAAGGTCAGTGGGTGGTGTTTCTGGAGTGAAGGTCAGTGGGTGGTGTTTCTGGAGTGAAGGTCAGTGGTTGGTGTATCTGGAGTGAAGGTCAGTGGGTGGTGTTTCTGGAGTGAAGGTCAGTGGTTGGTGTATCTGGAGTGAAGGTCAGTGGGTGGTGTTTCTGGAGTGAAGGTCAGTGGTTGGTGTATCTGGAGTGAAGGTCAGTGGGTGGTGTTTGTGAAGTGAAGGTCAGTGGGTGGTGTTTCTGGAGTGAAGGTCAGTGGGTGGTGTTTCTGGAGTGAAGGTCAGTGGTTGGTGTATCTGGAGTGAAGGTCAGTGGGTGGTGTTTCTGGAGTGAAGGTCAGTGGGTGGTGTTTCTGGAGTGAAGGTCAGTAGTTGGTGTTTCTGGAGTGAAGGTCAGTGGGTGGTGTTTCTGGAGTGAAGGTCAGTGGGTGGTGTTTCTGGAGTGAAGGTCAGTGGTTGGTGTATCTGGAGTGAAGGTCAGTGGGTGGTGTTTGTGAAGTGAAGGTCAGTGGGTGGTGTTTCTGGAGTGAAGGTCAGTGGGTGGTGTTTCTGGAGTGAAGGTCAGTGGTTGGTGTATCTGGAGTGAAGGTCAGTGGGTGGTGTTTCTGGAGTGAAGGTCAGTGGGTGGTGTTTCTGGAGTGAAGGTCAGTAGTTGGTGTTTCTGGAGTGAAGGTCAGTGGGTGGTGTTTCTGGAGTGAAGGTCAGTGGGTGGTGTTTCTGGAGTGAAGGTCAGTGGTTGGTGTTTCTGGAGTGAAGGTCGGTGGTTGGTGTATCTGGAGTGAAGGTCAGTGGTTGGTGTATCTGGAGTGAAGGTCAGTGGGTGGTGTTTGTGAAGTGAAGGTCAGTGGGTGGTGTTTCTGGAGTGAAGGTCAGTGGGTGGTGTTTCTGGAGTGAAGGTCAGTGGTTGGTGTATCTGGAGTGAAGGTCAGTGGGTGGTGTTTCTGGAGTGAAGGTCAGTGGGTGGTGTTTCTGGAGTGAAGGTCAGTGGTTGGTGTATCTGGAGTGAAGGTCAGTGGGTGGTGTTTCTGGAGTGAAGGTCAGTGGGTGGTGTTTCTGGAGTGAAGGTCAGTGGGTGGTGTTTCTGGAGTGAAGGTCAGTGGTTGGTGTATCTGGAGTGAAGGTCAGTGGGTGGTGTTTCTGGAGTGAAGGTCAGTGGGTGGTGTTTCTGGAGTGAAGGTCAGTGGGTGGTGTTTCTGGAGTGAAGGTCAGTGGTTGGTGTATCTGGAGTGAAGGTCAGTGGGTGGTGTTTCTGGAGTGAAGGTCAGTGGGTGGTGTTTCTGGAGTGAAGGTCAGTGGGTGGTGTTTCTGGAGTGAAGGTCAGTGGTTGGTGTTTCTGGAGTGAAGGTCAGTGGTTGGTGGACACAGTGTGTACCTGGTAGTCGTAGGCTGAGCTCAGCAGGATGTCCTTGGCCGTTGGATGCCACTCGATTAGTCCCACTCTGCGGCCGTGTCCTAGCAGCTCCTTCCTCGCTGTGATGATGTTTTCCTTCAATCCGCTGTTGGGAATGTCCCACACCTTAACCTACACACACACACACACACACACACATACACACACACACACACACACACACATACACACACACACACACACACACACATACACACACACACACACACACACACACACACACACACACACTTATACTGGACTGTGAGAGCACCCCTGGTTCTCATGAGACCCAGATTACCCTCTACTGAAGTGACAGAAAGGCTCAAGTGTGGAGAACCAAATATTTGCTCATGTCCCAAATCATACAAGCTCATCTGTCAAGCATGGTGGAGGTAGTGTCACAGCCTTTTTGGCTTGGGCTCACTAATCTTTATGGACTTTTGGAGATCGACACGCTTCCAGTGGTCCTCTGAAACTAGAGCTATACCTGCAGCAGTGCTGAATGTACAGTATGTGCTATAGTGGTGACGGTTGCTATAGCTACAGTGAGGTGGTTGCTAGGAGTTACCATAGAGACTGACCGTGCAGTCCTCAGAGCAGGAAGCGATACGGTGGTCATTAAAGGGGTCCCACTTTATATCCAGGACTCTGGCCCTGTGCCCACAAACACGGGGGTGATGAGGGTCCATGCGGCCTGTCTGTACACACACGCACGCACACACACACACACACACACACACACACACACACACACACACACACACACACACACAGTCACACTGCAGCCCCTGCAGAACCTAAATACCTGTCCCAGGTGTGGTATGAGCTATGAGGGGGGTCTGGTTTGGACTCACACGGCGAATAGAAATGACGATGAAGGCTCCGCCCCCAGCACACTCGGTAACCACTGCAATGAAGCGTGGATTGACAGCACAGCAGTGGTTGTCATGGACACCGCGAGTGATTGGCAGGCCATCATAGCTCTGGTCTTTGCTTGCTGGTTTTCCGTAAACATGGCGGAACTTAGAGCTGCGGTACGGAGGGTGCCAAGACATCTGCACACACACACACACACACACACACACACACACACACACATCAGTTAGCAGAACAACCTCATAAACATGAACCATCAGGATCTTCCATCCAGAGACATTTACATTGCAAATCTGCAAGACTCCGTTAAATAAACACACACACACACACACACACACACACACTATCGGCTCATAAAATATTGAATGAATCTTCTGCAGTGAATCTTTAATGAGAAGGAGTCGAATCTCATTACAATACAAGGTCTTACACCACTGAACATCTGACATTTAACCTGAACACACACACACACACACTCACACACACACACAGTTACATCACAGAGTGGCCTAAAGCCAACATTATCTATCCACCCCAAAAACCACAGAGACATGTGTGTGGACATAAACTATATTGACAAAAGTATTGGGACACCTGCTCATTCAGTGTCTCTTCTGAAATCAAAGATATTAAAAAGCTGATCCTGCTTCTGTTGGAGTAACTGTCTCTACTGTCCAGAGAAGAAGACTTTCTACTAGATTCTGGAGGAGCATTGCTGTAAGGATTTGATTGCATTCAGTGACAAGAGTGTTAGAGAGGTCAGGATGTTGGATGATGATGATCACCACCCCACCTTATCATCCCCAACTCATCCCAAAAGTACTGGATGGAGCTCCACCACAGTTCCTCCACTGCTCCACAGCTCCTCAATGCTGGGGGGCTTTATACCCCTCTAGCCCACGCCTGGCATTATTAGGCAGCATGGAGCCAATAGGGTCATGATGTTGATCTGCTCCAGAAAGTCCTATTCTATTGGCAGTACTTCTCTACAGGGACTAGACAAGCTGTGTGTGTGCATTTGCACATCTGTATCAGCAATAGAGAAAGAAATGGAATTAGAAGGAGTGTCCACAAACATTTGGACATGTAGTGTATGAGTGTATTACATTTCGTTATTCTGATAACCAGCACTGAAATGGGATACAACACCTGCGTAGACTTGTGCACTTAAGTACAGGTGTATACCTGAGTGTACCTGTGAGCACCTGTCCAAACAGCCTCCCGTAGAGTTATAACCAGCACGACCATTACACCACCACCATGGACCATTACACCACCACCATGGACCATTACACCACACATTCAAATCACATGACGCTATGGGTCATACATATACTTACTGTGTGTGTGTGTGTGTGTATGTCTTACCTTAAAGAGGGTCAGACATGCTCCAGGCTTACAACAGGTGCGCTCAGCATCTGTGAATGGACGACTTGTGACTGCAAAGGGGCACTGTAGAGTGTGTGTGTGCGCATCTAGCAGCAGGTGTGATCCACTTCGGCGTTCATGCATAAGTGATGATGACTGTTGCCAATGAGAAAAGTACTGAATGAAGACAGTAGTGCATTAAAGTCACTCACTGGCCACTTTATTAGAAACACCTACCTTCTGCTTCCTCTCACTGGCCACTTTATTAGAAACACTTACCTTCTGCTTACTCTCACTGGCCACTTTATTAGAAACACCTACCTTCTGCTTACTCTCACTGGCCACTTTATTAGAAACCCCTAAAGCTAGTAAGTGAACAGTAAAGGACACTCGCTGTTTCGAGTATGTATTTTATTCATATTAATACATTCATAACCAACAGACTTTTATAGGGAGCACATCTGCCCACATCTGCTCTCAACAAGAGGGGTTTAATGTCCAGCACAGTGAGCAGGTATACAGAGGAGGGAGGAGAGCTGGGCCCAGTCTAACACATCGTCTTTACTAAAGGGGTCTCCCACTGTTTCAGACTGTGGGGGTCTTAGTTTCAGTAGCAGTGTGTGAAACTACCTCCACCATGTTTGGAAGCTGAACGTTAGCCTGGTTAGCTCTCACTGTGAGCTGAAGCTGATCTGGAGAATGGTCTACAGGTGCAGTCTGGAGAAAGATCTGCCCCTCTGCTGGGAGAACTGGTAGGTAGAATGTTCCAGTGGAACCAGTTAATGGTCCATTTGACCCTGTGTTAGATTGGGCCCGCCCTCCTCTACACACCTTTACACACCTGCACACCTCCACACACACCACTGTGGGCTCTGAATGTGTTCACATGCTTTGTGGATCATTCCATTCAAGCCTTCAGTCCTGAGTGCGGTTTCTGGACCATTGGGTCACTAACAGTGGCGCTGTCTGACCCGTAGACGTCCCGTCAAGATCAGTCCAAGTCCAGTGGTTTGGTGGGAGTGAGTCTGACTGTCCAATCAGAGTTCAGGAGTTGAGTCCATCCCCCTCTAGCTCGTTGGTGATCATCAGGGAGATCTGAGCGAATGATGGCCTCTCTTCTGGTCTCTTAGCATCCAAAACAGAAAAACAGTTTAGCCCCACCCATTCAGCCTACAGCAGTTTAGCCCCACCCATTCAGCCTACAGCAGCTTAGCCCCACACATTCAGCCTACAGCAGTTTAGCCCCACCCATTCAGCCTACAGCAGTTTAGCCCCACCCATTCAGCCTACAGCAAGTTTAGCCCCACCCATTCAGCCTACAGCAGTTTAGCCCCACCCATTCAGCCTACAGCAGTTTAGCCCCACCCATTCAGCCTACAGCAGTTTAGCCTACAGCAGTTTAGCCCCACCCATTCATACTGCACTTCTCCAGGACTGGAGTGGTTTAACTCTAAGTGCTTCTTGGTTGGTGTGGCGCAACAGATAACCCCACTACCTGCCAGTGAGCTTCCACACCATGTGGGAGACTGGGGTTCGATTCCCGGTCTGGGTGACTGTGCTGTGCTACACCAATAAGAGTCCCTGGGTAAGACTCCTAACACTACACTGACCCTCCTCTGTAATACCAGTAACCTTGTAAGTCGCTCTGGATAAGAGCCTCAGCTAAATGCCGTAAATGTAATGTAAATGAATGAGGACAGCTAATCAGAGCAGAGCTCATTTACATATATCAGTCTTAAAGGTACAGTAAGCTTTGTGGAAGCTAAGGGCTGCAGATATGTGGGGAAACAGTTGTATAGAAATGAATTAAGACTGTTTTTGCTCATAAACTCATTATAGAGGCTAAAATGATAAAAGTGGACTGGAGGGCAGCTTGCTGATGACCAGCAGTGCAGCAGAGCCGGGATTTCTGCCTCCTGGACCCGAATTCTCCACCTCTGTGGATGACAGTCTCAGCTTAGCATTTCTACATAGCTGAGTTAAAGGTTAACAGCAGTGAGTTTTAACGACACGCTGAGTTTCTGAAGGAAGCCTGAACACTGAAACTCTCCCCACTGACCCGGTCAGCCCAAACACAGTGGTCAGAAATACTGCAGTCAGCTTTTACTCAGAGTGACTTTCGGTTACACTGTTTCCAAAACACCCATAAAGATTCAAATTATTCAAATAATATGTTAATATTTAACAGCATCCTGGAGACGCTGCATCTCAAACACCTCCTCATCCAGCACACCTATACCTGATCAACCCAGTCTGACCTCTGACAGGTTTATTCTAATGTTATATAGAGTTCATTACAGGTAGACACTCACTGACCACTGACTTTATGTTTATTTGGGTTTATTCTAATGTTATATAGAGTTAATTACGGGTAGACTCTCTCACTGACCACTGACTTTCTGTTTATTTGGGTTTATTCTAATGTTATATAGAGTTAATTACAGGTAGACACTCTCACTGACCACTGACTTTATGTTTATTTGGGTTTATTCTAATGTTATATAGAGTTAATTACAGGTAGACACTCACTGACCACTGACTTTATGTTTATTTGGGTTTATTCTAATGTTATATAGAGTTAATTACAGGTAGACTCTCTCACTGAC
The DNA here is from genome assembly GCF_030463535.1 of Salminus brasiliensis. Taxonomy (NCBI): domain Eukaryota; kingdom Metazoa; phylum Chordata; class Actinopteri; order Characiformes; family Bryconidae; genus Salminus; species Salminus brasiliensis. The sequence continues at coordinate 37,070,271 of NC_132891.1, read as the reverse complement.
CGCTGACTTTGTTTATTTGGGTTTATTCTAATGTTATATAGAGTTAATTACAGGTAGACACTCTCACTGACCACTGACTTTATGTTTATTTGGGTTTATTCTAATGTTATATAGAATTAATTACAGGGAGACACTCTCACTGACCACTGACTTTATGTTTATTTGGGTTTATTCTAATGTTATATAGAGTTAATTACAGGTAGAGACTCTCACTGACCACTGACTTTATGTTTATTTGGGTTTATTCTAATGTTATATAGAGTTAATTACAGGTAGACACTCTCACAGTGAGTGAGTGTATAATAGTATGGCTGAAGCTGAAGAGTTAACGGTGTGTTACACTGGAGTTGGTGGTGATGCTCATACCTCCTGCCAGCACATCTGCATGATCTCGTAGATGTGGGGTGCAGCCATTTTGGGGCGATAGAGGCGATGACCCTGGGTCACCATGGTGACGACCTCGTGGTTAAGGTTTTTCTCAAAGGGCATCTTTCCCTCCGTAAACACCTCCCACATTAACACACCTGAGAGAAGATCAGCACACCTCAGTTATACAGTACTGGACAGGAGGCCAGGTGGTGCTGCAGAGCATCACACAGGTAGCTTCATCACACAGGTGTAGAGACGGGTGTGGAAGGTGGGAGTCACCAGACTCTTCTCTCACCGAATGACCAGACGTCAGACTTGCTGCTGTATTTGCAGAAGTTAAAGACCTCAGGTGGAGACCACTTCACTGGGAACTTCGCTCCTGAAGAACTGGTGTACTGGTCATCTATAACATACCTACAGACCAAAGGTCAAAAAGGTTACTTTAAGGGTCAGCTCTACCTGTGGACAGGTGTCAGAATTTAGAGTCAGTTGTACCTGGCCATGCCGAAGTCTGACACTTTGACCACATGCGAGTCGTTGACGAGGCAGTTTCTGGCAGCCTGTTGAGAGAGAGAGAAAGAGAGAGTGAGACAGAGAGAGAGAGTGAGAGAGACAGAGTGAGTGAGACAGAGAGCATCAGAGAGAGAGAGTGAGACAGAGAGACAGAGAGAGAGAGACAGAGAGAGAGAGACAGAGTGAGAGAGACAGAGAGAGAGAGACAGAGTGAGTGAGACAGAGAGCATGAGACAGAGAGAGTGAGACAGAGAGAGAGTGAGAGAGAGAGAGAAAGAGAGAGAGAGACAGAGAGAGAGAGACAGAGTGAGAGAGACAGAGAGCATGAGACAGAGAGAGAGAGAGAGAGACAGAGAGAGAGAGAGAGTGAGACAGAGAGACAGAGAGAGAGAGACAGAGTGAGAGAGACAGAGAGAGAGAGACAGAGTGAGTGAGACAGAGAGCATGAGACAGAGAGAGTGAGACAGAGAGAGAGTGAGAGAGAGAGAGAAAGAGAGAGAGAGACAGAGAGAGAGAGACAGAGTGAGAGAGACAGAGAGCATGAGACAGAGAGAGAGAGAGAGAGACAGAGAGAGAGAGAGTGAGACAGAGAGAGAGAGTGAGACAGAGAGAGAGACAGAGGGAGAGAGACAGAGAGAGAGACAGAGAGGGAGAGAGACAGAGACAGAGAGCATGAGACAGAGAGAGAGAGTGAGACAGAGAGAGAGACAGAGGGAGAGAGACAGAGAGAGAGACAGAGAGGGAGAGAGACAGAGACAGAGAGCATGAGACAGAGAGAGAGAGTAAGACAGAGAGAGAGAGAGAGTGAGATGTGGGGGTGTGGCCTTTGACTTTATTCTAAACTCAGAACTGTCAATATACTAATATTCTGTGATTATTGATATGAAGATGATTATTTGCATTAATAATTAATAATGAGGGTCAGGTGTGTGTGGGTGTGTGTGTGGGTGTGTGATGCTCCAGTGTGAGGAACACTCCTGACCAGGTCTCTGTGGATGAAGTGCTGCTCCTCTAGGTACTGCATGCCCTGGCTGATGTCGTGGCACACACTCAGCAGGTCCTGGGGGCTGAAGGAGCCGCGCCGCTGGCGGATGTAGTTCAGCAGGCAGCCCAGCTCCATGAACTCCGTCACCAGGTAGATCGGCCTTTGCTGCGTACACACACCGTACAGCTGCACCAGCTTAGGGTGGGACAGACTCCTGTAACACACATAAGAGTTGTTAAACCGTCACTCTGTACCAGCTCCACCCTAAACCATCACTCTGTACCAGCTCCACCTTAAACCATCACTCTGTATCAGCTCCATCTTAAACCGTCACTCTGTATCAGCTCCACCTTAAACCATCACTCTGTATCAGCTCCATCTTAAACCGTCACTCTGTATCAGCTCCACCTTCAACCATCACTCTGTATCAGCTCCATCTTAAACCGTCACTCTGTATCAGCTCCACCTTCAACCATCACTCTGTATCAGCTCCATCTTAAACTATCATCCTGTACCAGCTCCACCTTAATCCATCATCCTGTATCAGCTCAATCTTAAACCGTCATGCTGTATCAGCTCCACCTTAACTCAGCAGCTTCAGGATCATGCTGATGCTCCACTGACTGGAACAGGGAGAAGGGCGTCTCCGTCATTCCCACTTCGGGCCGGAGCGCTGCTGCTGCTACTGCACTATGGAGCTTTGGTGGTGGAGCTGCAGGAGGAGAACCTCTCTCCAGAACTGCTGTGTAACGCTGCAGAACCCATAGAGTCATATTAGTGTAAAATCCTGTAGTATTACTCTACCACCTCCGCCCACATGCTGCTCCACCTTCAGATCAAGCTTCTGCAGCTCTCACACTGTCCAGAAATGCATGTATACAGCTGTCCATGAGGGGGCGCTCAAAGCCTGATCAGTATTTACTGCAGTGGACTAAAAGTAAATTACACTTCCCACCTGTAGGGGGAGCCCTGGAGCAAAAAATACCAATTCTTCACAAACTGAAGTGACACGTGGAATTAAACACTCCAGAGCCCAAACTACACTACATGGACAAATGTATTGGGACACCTGCTCATTCATTCTTTATTCTGAAACCAAGGCTATTAAAAGATCTGATCCTGCTTTTGTTGGAGTAACTGTCTCTACTGTCCAGAGAAGAAGACTTTCCACTAGATTTCAGAGCATTGCTGTGAGGATTTGATTGCAATCAGAAATGCACAACAGCACTAATGAGGTCAGGATGTTGGATGAGGATCACCACCCCAACTCATCCCAAAAGTACTGGATGAAGCTCCACCATCACAGTCGCAGCATTAGCATTAGGCTGTGTGTGTGCATTTGCACATCTCTTTCTGTGCAGTCCACAGCGTGCTGCTGTGTGGTGGCAAAAATAGGAGCTCACCACAAGCCCTCAAACCCTCAGAGCCTGCTGGCCCACATGACTGCAGCGTGAAGAACTGAACTGGGATCAGCAGCTGTTTATAGATCTGACAGCAGAAAGCGGCTCTACGTCAGCACTTTTACTTCCCTTCAGGACAGTCAGGGGTTTTTAGAGCTTTGAGTAAGAAAATGACTCCTCTTTAGGGAGACACCCCCCCCCCACACACACACACACAACCTGCATAGGAACTAAAGGGCCAGCAGAAATTAGCATTATGGTCCAGGCGTGTGTTTCCTCTTTTTCCAACTGTTTGATCTCCGTGTGCAGATCTGCTGAGACAACCTCTATAAACAGAGCTGCTCCTGTCAGCTGGTCAGCTGGTGGTGTAATCACAGTTCTGTGGAGTGCCAAAGTGCCAAACAACGGCCCAATCAGCTCAGAGCCTCCAAGAGTGGAGCTGATGGGGTAAGAGAGACAGGAGTGGAGCTGATGGGGTAAGAGCAGACAGGAGTGGAGCTGATGGGGTAAGACAGACAGGAGTGGAGCTGATGGTGTGTGTGTGTGTGTACTGGTAAGCAGTGTGTGTAAGGGGGAGGGTGGGGGAGGGTGGGGAGAGTACAGCAGCGGTTAGTGAAGTGAAGAAGCAGCTGAGGTGATAAGATCGATGGGCGGAGCAGATCATCATCTACTGATTTGGAAATTCAAATCAGCCACAGCCACACATGTGTGTGGGTGTGCAGGCATGAATCAAGCTAGGCTGTGCCGCACACGTGTTTGTGTGTGTGTGTGTGTGTGTGTGTGTGTGAGTGTGTGTGTGTGTTACTCACATCATAACTTTGGCCTCCTCTATGAAGTCCTCCTCAGACATGGCTCCCTCCCGGATGGCTTTAATGGCCACTTTATGCTGAGCTCTCCACTTCCCCAGCCTGACCACTCCATACTGACCGCTGCCCAGCTCCTTCATAAACGTCAGCTCTGATGGGTTAATCTCCCACTTATCTGCACACACACACACACACACACACACACATCAACTATATATTCTAGCTAAGTAAATTAAATGTGTGTGTGTGTGTGTGTGTGTGTTATTCTGACCGTAGCTGAATCCTGCGGTTGTGGGAGCCGCTCTGTTCTGGTTGTTCACTGGATATCGCAGCCTGGACGCCAGACCTGTAAAACACACACACACACACACACACACACACACACACACACACACACACACACTTCAACTCACTAAAGGTTAGACACAGTGTAAAAGTGTGTGCATCTGACTGGTCAGTGAGTGGGAGGAGTGTGTGTGTGTGTGTTACCTGCAGCGTTGTGTTTGTGGTAGTCTATGACTTCAGGTATGGTGCTGAACAGGTGTTTCTCAGCCAGGTAAAACTGCTTGGGGGAGCCGGCGGTCTCCTTAATGTGATAATGCCTGATCACCCCGTCCCTGAAACACACCACACACACCTTACCCACAGCACCACGCCATCCACTCAGAGAGCGCCACTGAGGAGTATTAGAGTACTGGAGTATTAGAGTATAGGAGGACTGGAGTATTAGAGTACTGGAGAATTAGAGGACTGGAGTATTAGAGTACTGGAGTATTAGAGTACTGGAGAATTAGAGTACTGGAGAATTAGAGTACTGGAGAATTAGAGTACTGGAGTATTAGAGTATAGGAGGACTGGAGTATTAGAGTATAGGAGGACTGGAGTATTAGAGTATAGGAGGACTGGAGTATTAGAGTATAGGAGGACTGGAGTATTAGAGTATAGGAGGACTGGAGTATTAGAGTATAGGAGGACTGGAGTATTAGAGTACTGGAGAATTAGAGTATAGGAGGACTGGAGTATTAGAGTACTGGAGAATTAGAGTATAGGAGGACTGGAGTACTAGTGTACTGGAGTATTAGAGTACTGGAGAATTAGAGTACTGGAGTATCAGAGTACTGGAGTATTAGAGTACTGGAGAATTAGAGTACTGGAGTACTAGTGTACTGGAGTATTAGAGTACTGGAGTATTAGAGTATAGGAGGACTGGAGAATTAGAGTACTGGAGTACTAGTGTACTGGAGTATTAGAGTACTGGAGTATTAGAGTATAGGAGGACTGGAGTATTAGAGTACTGGAGAATTAGAGTATAGGAGGACTGGAGTATTAGAGTACTGGAGAATTAGAGTATAGGAGGACTGGAGTATTAGAGTACTGGAGTATTAGAGTATAGGAGGACTGGAGTATTAGAGTACTGGAGAATTAGAGTATAGGAGGACTGGAGAATTAGAGTACTGGAGTACTAGTGTACTGGAGTATTAGAGTACTAGAGTATTAGAGTATAGGAGGACTGGAGTATTAGAGTACTGGAGTATTAGAGTATAGGAGGACTGGAGTATTAGAGTACTGGAGAATTAGAGTATAGGAGGACTGGAGTATTAGAGTACTGGAGAATTAGAGTATAGGAGGACTGGAGTATTAGAGTACTGGAGTATTAGAGTACTGGAGAATTAGAGTATAGGAGGACTGGAGTATTAGAGTACTGGAGAATTAGAGTACTGGAGAATTAGAGTATAGGAGGACTGGAGTATTAGAGTACTGGAGAATTAGAGTACTGGAGTATTAGAGTATAGGAGGACTGGAGTATTAGAGTACTGGAGAATTAGAGTATAGGAGGACTGGAGTATTAGAGTACTGGAGTATTAGAGTACTGGAGAATTAGAGTACTGGAGAATTAGAGTATAGAAGGACTGGAGTATTAGAGTACTGGAGTATTAGAGTACTGGAGAATTAGAGTATAGGAGGACTGGAGTATTAGAGTACTGGAGAATTAGAGTATAGGAGGACTGGAGTATTAGAGTACTGGAGAATTAGAGTATTAGAGTACTGGAGTACTAGTGTACTGGAGTATTAGAGTACTGGAGAATTAGAGTACTGGAGTACTAGTGTACTGGAGTATTAGAGTACTGGAGTACTAGTGTACTGGAGTATTAGAGTACTGGAGAATTAGAGGACTGGAATATCAGAGGACTGGAGTATTAGAGTACTGGAGTACTAGTGTACTGGAGTATTAGAGTACTGGAGTATTAGAGTACTAGAGTACTAGTGTACTGGAGTATTAGAGTACTGGAGAATTAGAGTACTGGAGAATTAGAGTACTGGAGTATTAGAGTACTGGAGTACTAGTGTACTGGAGTATTAGAGTACTGGAGAATTAGAGGACTGGAATATCAGAGGACTGGAGTATTAGAGTACGGGAGAATTAGAGTACTGGAGTACTAGTGTACTGGAGTATTAGAGTACTGGAGAATTAGAGGACTGGAATATCAGAGGACTGGAGTATTAGAGTACTGGAGTACTAGTGTACTGGAGTATTAGAGTACTGGAGAATTAGAGGACTGGAATATCAGAGGACTGGAGTATTAGAGTACGGGAGAATTAGAGTACTGGAGTACTAGTGTACTGGAGAATTAGAGGACTGGAATATCAGAGGACTGGAGTATTAGAGTACTGGAGAATTAGAGTACTGGAGTACTAGTGTACTGGAGTATTAGAGTACTGGAGAATTAGAGGACTGGAGTATTAGAGTACTGGAGTATTAGAGTACTGGAGTATTAGAGTACTGGAGTACTAGTGTACTGGAGTATTAGAGTACTGGAGAATTAGAGGACTGGAGTATTAGAGTACTGGAGTATTAGAGTACTGGAGTATTAGAGTACTGGAGTATTAAATAATTTGAAACTTACCCTACAGACTTTGTGTAGAGAGAAACTGTATACGCTCCCGGACTGCTGGAGTCTCGCACCATAAACCCACCCTCTTTACCCTAAAACACACACACACACACACACACACACACACACACAGTCAGCAAAATCTACTCTGCAGTCTGAGCAGCCACAGTTTGTGCTAAACATTAGCCATGTGAGCAGGGTTAGACAAACACACACACACACAAACACACACACACACACACACACACACAGGTAAGTTCCCACAATGCATGTGAACGGAAGCAGCTCTGCCTGTCATCTAACTCTGTGGTTAGAAGTGTGTGTGTGTGTGTTGGGGGGGGGTCATTTGGTCAGATCAGCTTGCAGGATTATCAGACAGCTGTTTAAATTCTGCAGTCACTCGACCCCTCTCTGTGTGATACGCTTATACAGACACAGCAGGTCAAAAGTCTGGAAACACTTTAATTATTAACTTTTTTACAAAACTGTGACCCTCTCAAATCAGCGGGGACCCTCAGGTGTTCAAACACTACAGTGTTTAGACTCTGCAGTAGTTCAGTACTAGTCTTAGTACACTATTCAGTTCTGCTGGAAACTAAAGGGTTAAATCTGTGAAACTAATCAGAAAACTGTCCAATCAGGATGCTTCTCTCAGTGCTCTCTGAGCAGATTCAGCTAAAGCAGCTCTCCCATTGGTCAGGACTTCACTGGTAGAACTGAAGACCTTCAGATTAACCAGCAACACAGTCAGGAACCAACCAATCACATGCTGATGGGCGGGACTGTAAGTACAACCATCACTCTCGTCCTTCTGGAGGTTCTAGATAGGCAGAGAATGTGAGCGGTAGTGTCAGCAGGTTTCAGTCACCTCATTTCTAAGCTGCTCCTCTGCTTTGTTTCGATTGACATTTTTGCAGTACCACCTGAAACACACACACACACACACACACACACGTGTCATATAGCAGTCTGACGTCATCAGTGATCTAATCTAAGAATTGGTCTTATATGTAAACGTACACAAACTGTTCGAGGTTGTCCGGCTGCTTCAGGGTCACGTAGTTGCTGGGAATGTAGCCCTCCTTCCTGAACACACACACACACACACACACACACATTTACACTTTAATCATCTGTCCATACAGTACACTCCCGGGACACTTTATCAGAAACCCCTCTTCTGTAGCTCCACTGTGATCCTGTATAAGTGAACTGGCAGTGAGGAGAACTGCCGCTTAATGGTGCATTCTGTGCTGGGCGAACACTAGGGGGCGCTCCCGTCAGAATTCATGATGCATGTGTTCTTAGGTGGTTGATAACATACAGACAGGCAGTTTGATGTTTTTTGGGGTCTTTTGGGGGTTGCTAGAGTGTTGCTGTGTGGTTGCTATAGCATTAAAGGTGATTCCTAGTTAGGTGGTTGCTGTGGGGTTGCTGTGGTTGATGAATGGATGTTGGATGTTGATGCGAGCTGGTTGCCGGGGGTTAGGTGGTTACTTGGGTATCTCTGTGTTACAGAATTGCTAACTGCTTTCAGGTCTTTGTTGTTTGCTATGGTATGTAAGGTGATTTCTAGGATCATGCATTGGTTGCTATGGTCTCCCATATCCCAAACCTTTTGAGTTGATATCTTAAAAACTCTTGAAGTACAAGCTGGGTGTTTCTAATAAAGTGGCTAGTGAGTGGAAGGGTAATTGGAGAAGTGGAGGTGAATATTTAGCTTGTAGTTTAGGGGGTTAAACACACACACACACACACACACACACACACACACACACACACACACGTACCCGTATTTGTTGCGTGCTTTGTGCCAGTTAACGTCACTCTTCTCTATGATGACGTACTCCTCGCCTCGCTGCAGGGACAGGTCCTGACTCTCCGTTCCCTCAAAGTCATAAAGAGCGATGACCACTTCCTCCTGAAGTTCTGCTTCCTGTGCTGGGTGTGTTTCCTGTTCGGGGGGTGGCGGTGGGGGCGGGCGGCGAGACTGCAGACGCAACATCGTTCAACAGCTCATATTAACCAACATTAACAGCAACAGTCACTGATTTAACACATCTCGTACAAATCACAGCAGAGAACATGAGGAACATCCAATGACATGAAATACATAATAATTCATTAATTAAAACCCCTTAAATAATAAAAAATAATAAAAACTGTACAGTGAGGTTCTATCAGTGAGTTTAGTGAAGTCTACCCCGACGGTGAACAGCTGAATATGTAAATGAGAGGTTTCGCTGGTGCTGGGCTGTCATGCGGCTCTGCTTTGTTTTATTAAATATACACTAGAGTTCAGTGTTCCCTTTAAAGGGGCGCTCCACCCAAAATAGAAAGGTAGGTAGGGGGTGGACAATGTATGTGTGTGATGCATGCTGGGTATTGGCTGCACACACCACCACAGAGTTCAGTTTTAGGGTGGACCACCCCTTTAAGCTCAGGTCTGAACTGGTCAGTAATGAACACACCAGAGGAGTTCATAAACACTCTGTGGGAACGGAGTGGAGTGTGTGTGTGTGTGTGTATTGAGTGTAAGTGAGAGTGTTTAGAGAGTGTGTTTGAGGAACTCACCTTGGACTCATCACTAGGAATAGGGGGCAGCGGTTTCCGCGAAACTGAGAGAAAAAGGAATTACACCTGTAATCCAATACAGCTGTGTGTGTGTGTGTGTGTGTATGTGAGAGAGAGAGAGACAGAGAAGTGGTCTGTTTGAAAGTGGAAGATACATTATATTGTGTGTGGTTACTTTATTGGAAACCTCTACCTTTTATTTACACATATATACATTAGTAAATACACTATATGGACAAAAGTATTGGGACACCTGCTCATTCTTCTGAAATCAAGGGCATTTAAGGAGTTTCTCCTGCTTTTGTTGGAGTAACTTCCAGAAAGGAAGACTTCCTAGTAGATGCTGGGGGGCTTTATACCCCTCTAGCCCACGCCTGGCATTAGGCAGCATGGAGCCAATAGGGTCATGATGTTGATCTGCTCCAGAGGGTCCTATTCTATTGGCAGTACTTCTTCTCTACAGGGACCAGACCAACAGTGTGTGTGCATTTGCACATCTGTGTCAGCAATGGGTTCAACTTAATATAGCTGAATGCATTGATTAAAAGGGGTGTCCACAAACATTTGGACATATAGAGTATGTATATATATATATATATGTAGTGTCTGATACACTCGCACAGTCACCACACACACTACCATCAACACCACCAAGTCAGTATCACTGCTGTGCTAGGAACAGACCATCACCACAGTAACAATATGTGTGTGTGTGTGTGTGTGTGTGTGTGTGTGTCTCACTGTCTCCAAACAGGTTGTACTCCTCACAGCCCGGGGCCAGTTTCTCAGCCTGACCGCAGCACAGCCAGCCGCCTTCCTGCCAGAACTGAGGGTGGAACTTC
>NC_132891.1:37024888-37049888 GCF_030463535.1 Salminus brasiliensis | reverse complement strand
ACATACACACACACACATACACATACACACACACACATACACACATGTACACACACACACGTACACACACACACGTACACACACACACACACACACACACACACACACACACACAGTGTTGTATGTGCGCAGGCTTGTTCTGTAATGAAGCTGTGATTGATCAGGTGGTACTGCAAGAACATTAACAGATCTGAAGCTGAAACGTTACTGAGGCAGGAGGTGAGTCCATTTACCAGCGTACACACACACCCTGGCCATTTTATCAGAAACACCCTACCTCGTGCTTCCACTCACTGGCCACTTTATTAGAAACACCCTACCATGTGCTTCCTCTTTGTGTCTGATCTCTGTTCTCTTGACTGTGTGTGTGTGTGTGTGTGTGAAGGATAGAGATGGTGGGTTCATTGTGAGAGAGTCCAGTCAGCCCAACAGCTACACCGTGTCTGTCTACACTAAAGCTCTGAGGTACCTCCACCATGATCTCACAGACACATTCAGTGCTGATCTATTGATTAACTGGACACATGGTCAGTGGAGTGTGAATGGCTGCTAACTGATTGATTGCTTGATCGATTGGTCAGTCCGGACACGGGAGACGTGAGGCACTACCAGATAAAGCGAACAGAAGCGGGGAAGTTCTTCCTGGCTGAGAACTATGTGTTCAGCTCCATCCCTGAGGTCATCCGGTACCACCAGCACAACGCTGCAGGTAACCCCCAAGACCAGCACTGACCCACAGACATGACCGCTACCCCAGATTCTGGTAGAAGGTCCACAGTAACGGAATGACCTGTGTGTGTGAACGGGCAGGTCTCGTAACGCGGCTGCGTTATCCTGTTGGCCCGACGGGAAAGTGTCTCCCTGCTACAGCGGGATTCAGCTCAGGTAAGAACACACCTACACACCTCCACCTGCAGACTCCACTGACGCTGCTCAGTGCCTCAGTCCACTGGGGTGGGGTGCCGGTTCTGTGAGGGGGCGTGAGCTGTGCGGTGACCCTGAGTGACGATGTTATGGTTACTCAGTGTTTATCAGTGCTGTGGGTGTGACGGTTATCGCTACAGTAACAGTAACAGTAACTGTACAGATATATTTATATAAGCATTAATATTACACTAACAATTACATTCACTGACCAGCCACTTCATTAACACCACCCCTACACTCTACCTACACTCCTTCTTTCCCAGTTGTGTTTCTCCGTGTTCTAGTAGGCCTGAAATGTACCAGCAAATTTATATAAAATATGTAGAAAATACATTAATATTATAATTTCATAAACATTCTTGAAAGTAAACTTTGATCCCACTTTATAATATTGTATTTTTATAAATACATTGTAAATTATATTAAATTATTTTATAAATACAATGATCGTTTTTATAACTACATTCTAAATGATAATACAGTATTTTTGATAAATACATTATTATAATATAGGATTGTTATAAATATATTATTATAATTTAGTATTTTTATTAATACATTCTTTAAATACATTACTTTGAAGTATACTTTTGGTAATTTATTATACTTCTGAAATACACTACAGTCATTCATGCACACTTGAAATGTGATATAAACTGATAGTATATTTGTAACACACTAAAACCGTAGTACAGTATAGTCAAATATGTTTGTTACGCACTACAAACATTAGAAGTATATTTAAATATATTTAACTAAATTGCATAGACATTAGAGGTATATGTACTCATATTAATGTGAGTACTATTACACTTATAACACATCCAGACAGCACGGCTCAACATTCCTCCAGACGTCTTCCGTCCACTCGAGGAATCAATGCCACGTTGAGTTGCTGCACTTTGCCAGGCCAGAATGGGTCCTACACAACACTAGATCCCGTCCCATTACTTTTGGCATGTCAGTGAAGGAGTGACTGTGTTACACTAACACTGGTAATGCTACAGTAACATTACGATGCTGTGTGTGTGTGTGTGTGCAGATAAGTGGGAGATTAACCCGTCCGAGCTGACGTTTATGAAGGAGCTGGGCAGCGGTCAGTATGGAGTGGTCAGGCTGGGGAAGTGGAGGGCGCTCTGTAGAGTGGCCATTAAAGTGATCAACGAAGGGTCCATGTCGGAGGAGGACTTCATAGAGGAGGCCAAGATCATGACGTGAGACACACACACACACACACACACACACACACACATGCTAGGCCTATACAAAATACATACAGTTCCAGTGTACAGCCCACACACAGCATCGTGATGCAGATCAGCACAAAAACAGGTCAGATGTTCAGAGTTTAGCTGAAATCACACATTTTAAACAGCTCATCTCTGACGCAACACACACACACACACACACACACACACACACAGTGGAAAGTTTAGTAAGACAATGGAAAATGTGGCAAGTGAGGGGGTAGAGAGTGTGTAAAGAGTGAGAAAGAGGAGAGGAACGAGAGGTGAGAACACACACACACACCCAGGCTGATGACCACTTCCTGTGAATATAAAGAAGAAAGCTCTCACATCTGACGAGTGTGACGGAAGAGTGTTCAGTGACAGAGTTTAATGAGTGTGAGAATGAAGGTGTGTGTGTGTGTGTGCTGCATATTTCCTTCACCTTTTAGTTGCACTTTGTGAGTGAAGAGTTGAGACTCAGGTTTAGGATCAGGATTAGGAGTCCCTGCCTGTTCAGTTAGGCCTGACTGTGCTGATTAGTGCTTGGACCCCTTCTGTTGCCTGTTGCTGCTGTTCTGTATGTAGTCGTTCAGTAAACATCCTCCCAGGTTCTGGCATTCTGTTCATGCAGAAAAACAACAACGACACATAATATGTGTGTTATAAGCAGTGTGTGTGTGTGTGTGTGTGTGCAGGAGGCTGTGTCACCCGAAGCTGGTGCAGCTGTACGGAGTGTGTACAGTACAGAGGCCGATCTGCATTGTGACGGAGCTGATGGAGAAGGGCAGTCTGCTCCACGTTCTGCAGGAGAGCGCAGACACCCTGCACAGTGTGAGGCTGCTGGCCATGTGCCAGGACGTGTGTGAGGGAATGCAGTACCTGGAGGACAACAACTTCATCCACAGAGACCTGGTCAGCGTTCTACTGCAACTCTACTGCAGTTCTACTGCAACTCTACTGCAACTCTACTGCAGTTCTACTGCAACTCTACTGCAACTCTACTGCAACTCTACTGAAACTCTACTGCAACTCTACTGCAGTTCTACTGCAACTCTACTGCAGTTCTACTGCAGTTCTACTGCAACTCTACTGCAACTCTACTGAAACTCTACTGAAACTCTACTGCAACTCTACTGCAACTCTACTGAAGTTCTACTGCAACTCTACTGCAACTCTACTGCAGTTCTACTGCAACTCTACTGCAATTCTACTGCAACTCTACTGCAACTCTACTGCAATTCTACTGCAACTCTACTGCAATTCTACTGCAATTCTGCTGTAATTCTACTGCAATTCTGCTGCAATTCTGCTGTAATTCTGCTGTAATTCTACTCAGCTCTACTCCATTATAATCACCTCTACACAGTTCATCTCCAACTCTACTGTAATTCTACTCAGCTCTACTCCATTATAATCACCTCCACACAGTTCATCTCCAACTCTACTGTAATTCCAATCAGTTCAACACAATTCTACCCCAACTCCACCCAGTTCTCCAGTCACTTCTACAGGTCTACCCCACTGTGACTCAGTTCTATTCAGTTCTACTTAGCTCCACTTAATTTGACTACACTCTGCTAGGATCTGCTTCAACACAATTCCATTCTCTGCGCAATTCTACTCCAACTCTACCCAATGCAACTCAATAGTACTTTAATTTGACTCAATAAACTCCATTCTACTTGATTCACCGCCCACCTTACTCAGTTCCACTCTAATTCTATTCAATTCCACTTTAACACAAATGAATTCTACTCTACTTTATTTTATTCTAACCAATTCAACTGAATGATTCCGCTCTACTCGACTTTCCCCAGCTTTCCTCCGATCACAAACAGGTTTACTGACAGCATTTCTAACCAGCATGGCTGAAGTTCTTCTTAGGCCTTGATGTAGCCTCTCTTACTTCACTTTAGCTTTAGCTGTGCTAGTGTAGCTAGTGGTGCAGGCTAGAATGCTAACTAAGGTAATATGCTAATATGTCTCCTGCAGGCAGCGAGGAACTGTCTGATGAATGAGAGGAATGTTGTGAAAGTTTGCGACTTCGGTATGACAAGGTTAGAGCATTAAAAGGCTACTACCACACACACACACACACACACACACACACACAGAAACTGTCTGTAAATGATGGAATGGTGTTGGTGTTTGTAGGTATGTGCTGGATAATCAGTACACCAGCTCTACGGGCTCCAAGTTCCCGGTGCGCTGGTCTCCTCCTGAGGTCATCCACTTCCAAAAATACAGCAGCAAGTCCGACGTCTGGTCCTTCGGTGAGAAACAGTGAACACCCCGGCAGTGATGAGCTTTAACCCCAGTCCTTACCCCAGTAACTTTACTATATTTACACGCTCTACCGCTTCTCTACATACACTATATGAACAAAAGTATCGGGACACGTTTTCATTCATTGTCTCTTCTAAAATCAGGGGTATTAGAAGAAGTGAGGATTTGATTGCATTCAGCAACAAGTGCATTATTGAGGTCAGGATGTTAGACCTAATCCCCAACTGTTAGCTGTTAGCTAAACCCCAACTCTCTCCAAAAGAGACTAGACAAGCTGTGTGTGTGCATTTGCACATCTGCGTCAATGCAGTCATTCGCTGTCATTAGAGCCGAATGCAGTCATTAGATGGGGTGTCCACAAACATTTGGACATACGGTGTACTTTCCAGACAGGGTTCCCACTCTCAGTACTCTAAACTAAACTAGCAGCTGGGCTCCCCTCTGCCAACTGTAATCTAGAACCTTATTGTGTTCCCACTAATTCATTGTTCCACACAGACGAATGCGCACATTTAGACATTCCTAGGTTGCTGCTAAGAAGTTGCTGTGGTATTCCGGGTGGTTGCTAGGACGTTGCTATGAAACACTAAAATAAACTAAAACTATGCTATTAAACTAAGCTGCCAGCTGTAATCTAGAACCTCACTGTGTTTCCCTCTAATGTTCCCTCTGCTGGGTCCACTTTACTGAGATTCCCACTCCAGCTTGTGTTCCTGTTTAATTACCATTAAATAAACCATTAAAAAGCTGTGTGTGTGTGTGTGTGTGTGTGTGTGTGTGTGTGTGTGTGTGTGTGTCCTCTCTGTAGGTGTGTTGATGTGGGAGGTGTTCTCTGAAGGTCGGACCCCATTTGGGAGCAAGTCTAACACTGAGGTGGTGGAGGAGGTCACTGAGGGTGGACGTCTCTACAGACCCCAAAAATCCCCCCCAAACATCTACAACATCATGTTCCAGTGCTGGCACGAGGTCACACACTCACACTCCTTCACTCCAGCGCTGAAATCAGTTCACAATTCTAAAAATGCTAATGTAGCTAACACACAATGGAAACCTATGACCCACCAATTAGCATTAAGCTATGGGAATGATAGGAGTGATGGTGGAGGAGCTCCATTCAGTACTTTTGGGATGAGTTGGAGATGATGAGGTGGGGTGGTGATCATCAGTCAACATCCTGACCTCACTAACGCTCTTGTTGCTGAATTCAATCAAATCCTCACAGCAATGCTCCTCCTCCGGAATCTAGTAGAAAGTCTTCTTCTCTGGACAGTAGAGACAGTTACTTCAACAGAAGCAGAAGAAACTCTTTGTAATATCCTTGATTTCAGAAGAAACAGTGAATGGGCAAGTGTCCCAATACTTTTGTCCATATAGTTTATGTTAATTTAAGTTTGTGTATGTGTGTTTTCAGAGGCCTCATGGTCGGCCTTCGTTCTCCGAGCTGCTCCAGAGCATCAAAGAGGCAGCTGAGGAACAAACGCTGTAGAGGAGAAGAACAACAACAAACAACAACAACAAATAATATTCAAACTAAACTAAAACTAAAGAAGTAAAAATATGCAGAATTCAGGTCCAGGAAGTAAAAATCTTTTTTTTTCTTTTCCAGACCTGAATTTTTTTTATCCTCAACGATAACTCAAACATTTATACTTCACACTGTAAAAATGTTCATATACAAGATTTTAATATGAAATGTTTTTATATTTTTGTAATAAAATCTCTGGAAACCTGTTGTTATGCTTCCCTGCTCCCTGAACAACCACTCACATGACCGATTGATCTCTGAGCCCAGATTCAGTCGATCAGCCGAGACGTTCTTAAGTTCACAACAAGAGATGCTAGGCTAACACTGCTAACAAACACTGCAGTTTATTTATTAATTTAAAAATCATAAATATCAGTAAAATCAGGATTATCAAAACAGCCCAATCCCTACTAAGGTGACCAGATGACTAAGGTGACCAGATGACCTCTTTTTCTCAGGCATGTCCTTTTTCTGGGACGTGAATTTCTAAATATCACGTCAGCGCTTGCTTCTGCAGTCGCCACACAGTAGCTGCGTTCCAGTCGAGGCAGGGCGTGTCCTCGACAGGCTGTCCAATGAAGACTCCTTCTTAGTAGCCTGCTGGTCACACACATCCTACAGCTGAGGCCTACTTGAAATCCCACAGCCACGACAGACGCCTGCGTGTCCTCCCTGCTCTTGGCTGGACACCTCGGACCCAGCAGTGACACTGACAGACGGCTGTGTCTGATACACGCACCCCCCGGGGACACAGGCTGGGTGTAACTGTAGTGCAGTCTCTGTGGTTCTGATCAGCAGTGCTGCTCATGTCTGAGCCTGGCTGCAGAAACCACCTGCAGTCTTCAGAGTAGATGAGGTTAGATCTCCTCACCTGAGAAATGTAATGCAGAGTGTTGCGTAAGGCTGCTGAAGTGTTTACCCGGCACTGGCTTTGATCGCTCCATCCATGCTGAGCAACCGTCTATGAGGCCAGTTACAGTAAACAAACACAGATTTCAAATATTTTGGTTTATATCAGGAATAATCCTGTGGAACATCTCTGAAGAACATCTGGAGCTTCATTCAGGGAGCTGTTGCTGGGCTCTGGTTATCTGGACCACAGCAGAAAGGACTGTACTCTAGTTCTGCTTCTCTGACCTTTGATATTGGACACTGAGCTGAAAGTCAAAAACTGACCCACAGATGAAGAGTATTAACAGAGGTCCTATCCACTGACCTCTCTGACCCACGCTGACCTCTGGGCTAATCCTGGTTTGGTAAATCAGGGCTTAATGATGGTAAATCAGATGAGCTGCTGCTGTTGGAGGTGAACACATCCTCCACGCTGTGCTGGCTGGACTGGGGGGCGTCCAGGAGAACCCTGGAGGAACCGAGCTCTGTTCTGCAGACTAGCTCACCGACAAGATCTCACTACTTTCTTTCTTCAGAATGAGAAGCTCTTGTTTCTCCTTTTTACTGGATTCATGTTCAGCTGCTTTATCTGTTCTGAGGAGATCTGGAGCTTCTACTGTAGAACCCTCTCACTGCTGAGAGATGGGGGTAGAGTGATGGGGTTAGGGGTCTAAATCCTCTGCTCAGTGCTGCATGTGCTCAGTGTTTAGGTGGTGGTGGTGGCTCAGCGGCTCCAGGACTGGGTTTAACACTCTCCCTCTCCTCTTCTTCTGCCTTAATAAACGTTATTATTGCGATGTTTGGTTTCTGATATCAGCAGTTATCCACAGCTTGGAGCAACACTGTCCTGCATAAACCTCACACACACGCTAATTCTGCATGCAGTGACTGAATCAGAGAGCCGGAACCGAGCTCTAGAACCCAGAACCCTACAGTAAGTCTCAAACCTGAACACAACCAGCCACCTTCTCTTCTGTGATGAACTTCCTGATCCAGTCAGGACTCGTACAGGAGCACACACACACACACACACACACACACACACACACACCGCCCCCCACACACACACCCCACACACTGTCATCATTATTATTATACTGCGCTTCAGAGAGTTTACCACAGTCTGTGTGAGTGTGTGTGAGTGTGAGAGTGTGTGAGAGTGTGAGAGTGTGTGTTCAGAAGATGGGATCTCTCTGTATTCTGGTCGTTTTCTCGTGGCTCTCTGTAAGTGAATCTCTCTCTCTCCTCTAACAGATATAAACTGAGCTGTGAGCTGAGGTCTGAGCTGAGGTCTAAACTGAGGTCTAAACTGAGGTCTAAGCTGAGCTGTGAGCTGAGGTCTAAGCTGAGGTCTAAGCTGAATTCATTTGTTTCATATTTTCTGCTGTTGTGCAGGTGGTCTCTCCTGTAACTGGATACAGACTGTCTGACAGGGTACGAGCAGCTCACTGCACACAGCTCCCTCTCCTGTAAACACTGACCTGACTGAGTACATCCTACCATAACCATGTCTTTAGTGTGTGTGTGTGTGTGTGTGTGTTTAGAGAATATTATTACATAACACAATATATTCTAACGCTATAAAATATAAATAATAATAATAATAATATAATAAAGCAGCCTGAACACCAGCAGATCTGCTCTCCTCTTCCTCTTCTGTCTTTTCAGATGTCTCCTGTGTCTTCATCATCAGAGGAGACTTCAGAGGTCTTTACACTGCTTATACTAGCCTCTGTGCTAAGCTGCATTAGCTTAAGGGTGTGCTGGGGTAAAGCTAGGCTAGGCTAAAGCTGTGCTAGGGTAAAGCTAGGCTAGGCTAAAGCTGTGCTGGGGTAAAGCTAGGCTAGGCTAAAGCTGTGCTGGGGTAAAGCTAGGCTAGGCTTAAGCTGTGCTGGGGTAAAGCTAGGCTAGGCTAAAGCTGTGCTGGGGTAAAGCTAGGCTAGGCTTAAGCTGTGCTGGGGTAAAGCTAGGCTAGGCTAAAGCTGTGCTGGGGTAAAGTTAGGCTAGGCTAAAGCTGTGCTGGGGTAAAGCTAGGCTAGGCTAAAGCTGTGCTGGGGTAAAGCTAGGCTAGGCTAAAGCTGTGCTGGAGTAAAGCTAGGCTAGGCTAAAGCTGTGCTGGGGTAAAGCTAGGCTAGGCTAAAGCTGTGCTGAGGTAAAGCTAGGCTAGGCTAAAGCTGTGCTGGGGTAAAGCTAGGCTAGGCTAAAGCTGTGCTGGGGTAAAGCTAGGCTAGGCTAAAGCTGTGCTGGGGTAAAGCTAGGCTAGGCTAAAGCTGTGCTGGGGTAAAGCTAGGCTAGGCTAAAGCTGTGCTGGGGTAAAGCTAGGCTAGGCTAAAGCTGTGCTGGGGTAAAGCTAGGCTAGGCTAAGTGTAGTTAAATGCTACACTGTCTGTAAACATTAATATGATGGAAATCCTTCCTCTTTTCTCTCTGCTAATCTTGCTGTTTTTGGACGTTTTTGCTGTAAATTAATTATTAAAATCTTTTTCAGGTAAAAACTACAGAGGCGCACAGAGGAGATGTACGTTTACCTTCCTGAAACTTTCAGTTTAATCAGTGATCGGATCAGTGATCGGATCTGTGTGTGATCAGTGTGTGATCTGTGTGTGATCAGTGTGCGATCAGTGTGCGATCAGTGTGCGATCTGTGTGTGATCAGTGTGCGATCAGTGTGCGATCAGTGTGCGATCTGTGTGTGATCAGTGTGTGATCTGTGTGTGATCAGTGTGCGATCAGTGTGCGATCAGTGTGCGATCTGTGTGTGATCAGTGTGATCAGTGTGTGATCAGTGTGTGATCTGTGTGTGATCAGTGTGCGATCTGTGTGCGATCAGTGTGTGATCAGTGTGTGATCAGTGTGTGATCAGTGTGATCAGTGTGTGATCAGTGTGTGATCTGTGTGTGATCAGTGTGTGATCAGTGTGCGATCTGTGTGCGATCAGTGTGCGATCAGTGTGCGATCTGTGTGTGATCAGTGTGCGATCAGTGTGCGATCTGTGTGTGATCAGTGTGTGATCTGTGTGTGATCTGTGTGTGATCTGTGTGTGATCAGTGTGCGATCAGTGTGCGATCTGTGTGCGATCAGTGTGTGATCTGTGTGTGATCTGTGTGTGATCAGTGTGTGATCTGTGTGTGATCAGTGTGTGATCTGTGTGTGATCAGTGTGTGATCAGTGTGTGATCTGTGTGTGATCAGTGTGCGATCTGTGTGCGATCAGTGTGCGATCAGTGTGTGATCAGTGTGTGATCTGTGTGCGATCAGTGTGTGATCTGTGTGTGATCAGTGTGATCAGTGTGTGATCAGTGTGTGATCTGTGTGTGATCAGTGTGCGATCTGTGTGCGATCAGTGTGTGATCAGTGTGTGATCTGTGTGTGATCAGTGTGTGATCTGTGTGTGATCTGTGTGTGATCAGTGTGTGATCTGTGTGTGATCAGTGTGCGATCAGTGTGCGATCAGTGTGTGATCTGTGTGTGATCAGTGTGTGATCTGTGTGTGATCTGTGTGCGATCAGTGTGCGATCAGTGTGATCAGTGTGTGATCTGTGTGCGATCTGTGTGATCTGTGTGTGATCAGTGTGTGATCTGTGTGTGATCAGTGTGTGATCTGTGTGATCAGTGTGTGATCAGTGTGTGATCTGTGTGTGATCAGTGTGTGATCTGTGTGTGATCAGTGTGTGATCAGTGTGTGATCTGTGTGATCAGTGTGTGATCTGTGTGTGATCTGTGTGCGATCAGTGTGTGATCTGTGTGTGATCAGTGTGTGATCAGTGTGCGATCAGTGTGCGATCTGTGTGTGATCTGTGTGTGATCAGTGTGTGATCTGTGTGCGATCAGTGTGCGATCAGTGTGTGATCTGTGTGTGATCAGTGTGTGATCAGTGTGTGATCTGTGTGTGATCAGTGTGTGATCAGTGTGTGATCTGTGTGTGATCAGTGTGCGATCAGTGTGTGATCTGTGTGTGATCAGTGTGTGATCAGTGTGTGATCTGTGTGTGATCAGTGTGCGATCAGTGTGTGATCTGTGTGTGATCAGTGTGTGATCTGTGTGTGATCTGTGTGTGATCAGTGTGCGATCAGTGTGTGATCTGTGTGTGATCAGTGTGTGATCTGTGTGCGATCAGTGTGTGATCAGTGTGTGATCTGTGTGTGATCAGTGTGTGATCTGTGTGTGATCAGTGTGTGATCAGTGTGTGATCTGTGTGTGATCAGTGTGCGATCAGTGTGTGATCTGTGTGTGATCTGTGTTCAGGTGGCACCGTACCTGCTGAGAGGTCCTCCGTATTGGGTAGGGTAGAGCTGTTATTCTAGAAGAATATTCGAGCTGTTCTATTTACAGTATCTTACAGTTTCTACTAGAAAACAATGAGTTTTTATTCATTATTGTGATTCATTTTAGACGTTTCCGTATCGGCGGAGAGTTTCCTCAGTCCCGGTGAGAATGCAGGGGGAGGTAAATATCGTTCATCATTTTACTGTTAATAAATACTGAAGTAAATAAATAAATACTAAATACTGAAGATAAATAAATAAATACTAAATACTGAAGATAAATAAATAAATAATAAATACTGAAGATAAATAATAAATACTGAAGATAAATAAATAAATAATAAATACTGAAGATAAATAATAAATAATAAATATTGAAGATAAATAAATAAATAATAAATACTGAAGATAAATACTAAATACTGAAGATAAATAAATAAATAATAAATACTGAAGATAAATAATAAATACTGAAGATAAATAAATAAATAATAAATACTGAAGATAAATAATAAATATTGAAGATAAATAAATAAATAATAAATACTGGAGATAAATACTAAATACTGATAACAGCTTTACAGTAATCTGTTACCTGAAAGCGTAAGGAGGACTGTTTATACATTATTGTGAATTATTGATTTCAGGTGTTTCCATATCAGTGGATTCAACCAATCCTGGTGAGAAAGATGAAATAGATATTTAAAGTTAAATATTCACATTAATACTGTGCAGAACCTTCAGTGGCATCATTCTACTGAGGGCAGTTTTACAGTATTACAGGACCAACCTGAAAGAGTTCAGGAGTGTTTCCTCCACTCACTGGTGTGATTTATTGATTCCAGGTGTTTCCATATCTGCCGAATGATCCCATCTGCCTGGTAAGAACCGGACAGAGCGTGCTCATTTAAACACCTCAGGCATAACAGAGCATAATCAGAAATGAATATATTATTCACTTTATTATTGATCTTTATCTGTGACCGATTTCTCGCGCTGCAGGTTGTTTTGATCATTATCGTTCTGCCCGAGCCCAGACCTCCAACTCCACCAACACCAACACCAAGCACTCCAGGTCCCCCAACGACGTCCCAGACAGCTGTACCCCCAACACAACCAGACCCTCCTCCAACATCAGGAACAACACCAGCCCTGCCTCCACCAACTACAACCCCATCTCCCACAACCACAACCCCAGCCCCGCCTCCTCCAACAACCCCAGGCCCACCTAATCCACCAACAACCCCACTGCCAACAACTACCACCACCACTGACCGAAGAGGGGATAACTGACCTGCTGTAGATTCCCTCGACACCACAGCTCTGGGCCAGGAGACCTGAGGGCATCAGGAGGAAGAGTACCTGTATCTGTTAGTCAGTAACTCTGAGTGTCTCCCTGCCTGACCTGTTGCTTGTTCCTGTATTGACCTCTGTGTACTGGTTACCTGTTCACCTGTTATTTCACTTCTTCAAGAGTGTCAAGGCCTGCATTTTCCTGCTTTACCTCCGAGCCTGATCCTCTAATAAACCAGTGTTCTTCAAACGCTTCCATCTTTTCATTCTTTGCTACATGTACAGGAGACTTCAGGAGACCTGGTGGTGCTGCAGCAGGTTTTGGAACTGACCCAGTCGGAGGTTATTGACCCCTGCTGTGATTTCTTTAGACTGTTTTATGGGTAATTACAGAATAATAAACCTAAAATATGGATCTACTTCATATAGAACCATGTTCGTAATCCGGACGTGTGAGTGTGAAGAACCATCTAAAGAACAACTGAAAGATTCTTTACCAATGTGAAGGTTCTTCACTCTCACTTTATGGAACCGTAATTGGTTGTTCTGTAGCACCTTTGTTTTGAAGATGGTGTGAGAGGCATGAGCATTGTAACAGTTGAGGATCTCCTACTTTACCACCCGTTTGACACGACGTCTTCATACCAGCCAGCTGAGCTCAGGGAAGTCGGCTGAAGCCACAGGTTTGCAGTGGTTAGAGTCGTGTTCTGCTCTCCGGTCTTCCTCTCTCGCGTCAGTGTTTCTAAACATCACTTGTTCATACCTGTTTATACTGAGAGTCTGAATCATACTGAAGTTTTAATCAAATAATCAATTAATCAATCAATCGGTAAGACAGTCAGTCAGTCTATGTATGTTGTAGCTCATTTAGAACCATTGGCTCACCTGGTGGTGTGTGTGTGTGTGTGTGTGTGTGTGTGTGTGTGTGTGTTAGTAGAAGAGGAGTATGTCAGGTGTTTCCAGATCAGCCCTTGTATCTGGTAGCTGTTTGTGTGAATCAGCCTGACAGTATCATGATCACGCCGTAATGCAGGGATTACTGCCCTCTGAACGAGCTCCCGCTGCTTCAGGAAAAAACACAGCGCATCCAACAAGAACCAAGCCTCCTCCACCCGTCCTACAGCAGTGAGCACAGAGCCACACACAGCGGATCGGCTCACACACGGGAGTAATCTGTTTTACTGGTTGACCAACTCATCTGGAGACACATCAACACCACTCAACACACACTCGACCAGTACACTTCCAACCTGCCGCCACTAGGTGGCCTGGGAGAGCACAGCTCGCACTCCTTCTGGTGTCCTGAACTATAGGCTCAGTGGAGCGTGCGTCTGCCTGTCTGTCAGGGTCTGTCTGTCAGGGCCTGTCTGTCAGGGTCTGTCTGTCAGGGCCTGTCTGTCAGGGCCTGTCTGTCAGGGCCTGTCTGTCAGGGCCTGTCTGTCAGGGTCTGTCTGTCAGGGCCTGTCTGTCAGGGCCTGTCTGTCAGGGTCTGTCTGTCAGGGTCTGTCTGTCAGGGCCTGTTTACAGCGGGGTAGTTCAGGGCTACGCAGAGCCATCAGCAGAAATAAAAACACGGAGGATTTAATGTGGAACTGGTTCTGTCTAAAAGGACAGGCGAGCGTGTGTGTGGTGCAGGTCTGTGTGTTCATGTGATGTAAAACATGATTATTAGTAAAGACTGAAACTGTGAAGCTGTAGTTCTGTGTGTTATTCCAGGATTTCCCAAACTCTTTAGCAGAGCTGCAGGGCTGCAGAGCTGCAGGGCTGCAGGGCTCGGACTCGGACTCGGGCTCGGGCTCGGACTCGGACTCGGACTCGGGCTCGGGCTCGGACTCGCCGCTTTAACCCAGTTCAGCTCTGCAACCTCCTCACGGGGCCTCCATCGTGACGCAGTTTTCCCGCGACAGCCGGAAGGGACTTTTAAGTGATTTCCGGTGCGGTGCATCTTCATTCGTCCCCCCGCACATTCTGCACCCTGAAGACCACTGTGGTAGGCGTCGCGTGCGCCTGATTTTGGCCTGTGCGCCAGCACGCCGCTGCTCTCTCCGCTGGGCCGGAGCCGGGCGGGTCCAGAAGCCCCTGGGTTTCGCTGGATTCGGTTTGTGGTTTATTTTGAAGGGTAAAGCGGGAGGGGTGTAGAGCGGGAGCGAAAATTAATAAAAAAAGAGGAACCCTGAGTCCCCCCAGCCCCCCCAGCCCTACAGCCCCCCAGCCCCCCAGCCCCCCCAGCCCTACAGCCCCCCCAGCCCCCCCAGCCCTACAGCCCCCCCAGCTCAGAGCTGAGCGCTTCTGTTAGGATCAGTGAAACCTCTCAGATCCGAGCCTCACACCTCTGATACACCAACCAACAGAACTAATAACAACAAAACATCATGATGATGATGATGATGATGATGATGAAACCGGGCGAGGAGGACTGTCCTCTCTTCTAGAGTGGAGTAGAAATAAAAGTACCATCAATTACAGAAGTATTTCATCAAGTACAATTACAATCGAGTATTAGATCAGAACACATGATACCGAGTAACTGATTATTGTGGGCCCGGTTTGCATTTATCATATCACAAGTGTCATGAAGTAAAATAACACTTTAAAATACATGATAATAGTAATATTTATATTATATTTTTTTAATATATATATTTATATATCTTTTTAATTTTGTGTTGTTCTTGCTGTGTATTTACTTTTTTCTTTAATTCATTTTAAATCCTTGAACCTCATCACACATCTGTATAAAACATGCTCTATTAATACAGTAATAAAGACTCTTATTATTTACTATGACTGAAATCTTTTGGTCTACTTAAATGATTGTGTATGAAAATTAATACATACAGTCCTGTGAAATGTTTGGGCATCCTGGTCATATTACAAATTTGGTTGATTTGTATCATAGTTTTAACATTAATTTAACATAACGGACATTATAAACAGAACATTGCTTTTGACACACACCATCTAGCTATATCTAATCTATTACATTTAGTCATTTTTTATTTTATTTATATTTATAATGAATCATGGAGGACAAACCAGCAAATTAAGAAAGGTACAAAGCCACCTAATAGAACTATATAATAGTAATAATAATAATTAAAACGTAAACAACGGAGTATATTGATAATACTAACTGTAAATACAATTCTTATTTACTAATAATAATAATAATAATAATAAACTCACAGTCAGCCGCTGATCGACAGCCCACGTTCCTCCATTCAGCCAATCAGCTTGTGAGCGGAAGTCGGGGGTGCAGGATTCGGCGGGGCGCGGATGATAACGCAGCACCGCCGGCTCAGCTGTGGGTTTCCCTGCGCGCGCTGCAGGGGGCGAGACGCCGGAGCGCTGAAAGCGACACACACACACACACACACACACACACACAGAGCAGCGGGGCAAACAGGCGACCGATCGGCGAGTCGGACCACCGAGTGACTTCAGAAGAGGCTCCCGCGGATCTGCAGCTCCCGCCCGGCCGCTGTTTCAGTTCGGTGAGCGGCGACATCGCGGAGTTAGCTTTAGCGTTAGCCGTTTAGCGCGGAGGCTAGCGCGGCTTTGTCTCTGCTCACATGCTGGCCGGTTCGGTTCCGCTCGCGTTTCGCTTCCCTTTAGTGTTTAATATGTGATGCGCGGGTCGCTTTATGAAGCTCCTCCGCACCCCGCTCCCCTGGCTGAGCTCGGCCGGGACCGGTCCCGCAGCTGCTGAATCCTGCCGTCTCATTTCCAGCGGTAGCTTTAGCGTTAGCATTAGCTTTAGCTTTAGCGTTAGCCCCCGGCTGCTGTAACTGCGTGGTGTGTCTGAAAGCTGTCTGAGCGGCTGGCGCTCTCACTCTCCCCCTCCTTTACACCTCCTGCTGACCGGAACCCCCGTCTGAACCCCGCGGCTCGGCTCGGCGGGGTGTTTGTAAGTGATTTTGGAGAGTTGTTCACCCCTCAGAGCGAGAAGGCTGAAGTGGGCTCAGAACTCGCCGGTCCACCTTAAACGGTGCGCTCCCCTTCCCATGCCTGCCCCAGCGCGAGAGGAACTGCTGCGCCTTTTAAGGTGGACCGGGCAGTTCGCGTGAGCAGCAGCTTCAGCTGCTTTATTCAGCTCCCTGATGAAGCCGGGTCGTCCTCTGTGGGCTGAAGTGGCCTCAGCCTGTGAGGACATTATGTTGGGCAGCAGGTTAAGCTCACTTCTGTCCACTTTAATAGATCAG
Organism: Salminus brasiliensis; assembly: GCF_030463535.1. Lineage (NCBI taxonomy): Eukaryota > Metazoa > Chordata > Actinopteri > Characiformes > Bryconidae > Salminus > Salminus brasiliensis. The sequence continues at coordinate 37,033,272 of NC_132891.1, read as the reverse complement.
GCGTGTGGCTGAGGGGTGGTGGTGGTGATGGAGGGATGGATGGAGGGAGGGAGGGATGGAGGCCAGTCCTGCATGCTCTCTTTCTTTATGCTGTAAAGGGGAGTGCTCCGGGCCGAGAGCTCAGTGGAGTCTCTCCTGGCCTGCTCTGGTCAAAGCCTCCACGCTCTTCACCTGTTCCTGTTTGTTCCTCCTGTGTTTCAGCGTCCTAACCTGTTTACCTGAAAGAGATGGTGATGGAGAAACCCAGCCCCTTGCTCGTAGGGCGCGAGTTTGTGAGGCAGTACTACACACTCCTCAACAAAGCACCTGACTACCTGCACAGGTGAGTGACGGGAGGGTGGACGTGTCTGGTAGAGGATCCAGCTTGCTTCTGGGTACAGAAATCTCTCACAGCGTCAAATATGACTTCTTATTTTGAGAAAAGCAAAATACATTAAGATGAGCAGCGTTTATAACTCCGCCAGCGTCCTGTAGGAAACCATGGTGTTAAACCTGTGTTTGAGTTTTGACCCCAACCAGCTGTAGTGGTGATGGACTGTATGGGGCACGTCTTACTCAGCTAGCAGCTTTAGTGATGGTGGTTCTGGTTCCTCCAGCGTTCAGCTCTGTGGAGAAGGCTGTGTTTATAGGCTAAAGTCAGGCCGTGTTCCAGAGCACATCCAGAGATGGAAAATCCCGGTCCAGAAACTGATAATCTGCCCAGGCAGTTTCTCATCTTCCAGACGGGACTTCTCACCTCTGCCCACCCCCGTTTGCCAAACTGTGAAGATCTGGAGGAGTTCTGAGAGACGGGTTTCGGGAAACTGCTCCTTTAAGCGGTTGTTTGGATGAGTGGGACGGGTTCTGCTAAGTGTGGTTGCGGATTGCTGTGCTGTTACTGAAGGCATCCTCGGTACCTTTGGGAGACGCTGCTCCAAATAAACTCCCGACACTGATCGTACCAGACGACTGAACGGCAGCACAGTCGGCCTGACTGACACGGCTGCCTCGTCGCGCCTGTGTGGGGCTTGCCTGGATTTATCTGAGGTTTTATCTGATCTCCTTTTTCTCTCTCAGGTTCTATGGGAGGAACTCCTCGTATGTCCATGGAGGCTTGGATGGGAGCGGTAAACCGGAGGAGGCTGTTTATGGCCAGGCTGTGAGTAAAATCTCACCTCGGATCTTGGTTCTGAGTGACAGAACCGCGGGGAAAACTGTGCAGCAATAGTTTTATTTATCAAGCACATTTAAAACATCTAACATTTAAAAAATGAACTACACAATAATAATAATAATAATAATAATAATGGATTTCAGTAGATATCCAAATGGATCAAATGAAGATTTTGGGGACGTGTTTACAGGAAGATTGAGGACAGTCCGGTCCAGTAAACTACAGAGGCAAGCCTGTCCTGTCTGACTGACTAAACCTGGGCTCAGATCAGTCATGTTACTCCTGATATTTGTGTCTGATCTGCTCCGTTAAGATCTGGACTAAAGTCTAGATCAGAGCTGGGCTTCCTCACAGTCTACTACACAGAACTACTACATTTAGTGTGGTTGTTTTTTTAATCTTGGTGTTTTGAGGGTTTTGTGGAGATCAGTAGTTAAAGTCCACTCTTTGTGACGGAGAGCAGAGTTAGTCCTGCTCATATTTAATATTTGAGTATAATAAAGAGTTTAATAGCAGGGTGAACGGCTCCCGTATTCAGGGGTCAGTCTGGTCTACTGCCCAGATCATCACTACAGCTCTGAGCAGATGCATCTCTGCTGTGCTGTACAGAAATCTGCTGCACTGCTGTCCAGAACACAGAACCTTCTTCCTGTATCTACTCTTGCTCCGCCCCAGACTGGTCTGACCAACCAGCAGAGAGAACGCTGGTTTGATGTGTTCTGGCGGGCTTGGATTTTTCCTTGTGTGAAAGGAAGGCTCCGAGTTTACAAACCTAACAGATCCAGCCCAGAGTGAACCAGCTGCAGGCGCGAACACGCCCTCAGACTGATCCCTCAGGCTGGTTCCTAGAGCAGCACTGAAACGCTCTGCAGAACTGTTCTTCATAGAGCCCTGATCTCACGCTGGAGCCGACCAGCTGCTACGTTAACCCCACACTAACAGCCCTGCTAGCCAGATGCTAGCGCGCTGCTCTGCCGGACCGCTGCTCTCTTTATTCCGCACCTTCCTCCACAGTCCTCCAGCTCTGCAGGTTTACAGTAGAGATCAGGTCTGAACTCCGTGCAAACCAGTAGATATGAACAGCGAGCGGCCCGTCCTCCTCTCCCCACTTCATGCAACACACCAGTGGTTCTGTGGTTACAGCTGTGTGACGGACAGCCAGGCCTAACCCCAGTGGACAGACACCAGGGAATCTGACCCCAACTCAAATATTTACAGCCTGTCTGGCATGGAATATTTATTCATTGCCAACTGGATCAATTCAAGGCCTTAAAAAGATTAAAGAAGCACAGGATTGCGTGTGGTCTGAGATCGCTCACGCTGTTCGCCCTGAAAGCAGAAAGTGCTGCCAGGGACGATCATTTGCATTTTCATCTTAATTTTAAATGAGCGTCAAAAGCCTGAGCTGTGAGTTTGAAATTCAAGTGTTAGTGGGTGGTGTTCAGGGGTGGGGGCCTGTTCCTGAAAAGTACTGAAGATGGTGGTGGTGTGCTGGGCTGGGCATTTAAATCCTACCGCTTTACCATGACAACACAATCCAAATATACATATTTACCTCCTGTCTGAACCCACCAGTGCAGCGTTTATTTGGAATGATGATGATGATGGTGGTAAAATAGTGAATAGAGAATCTGAACTAATGCAGTTCTCTTTAGGGACTACTTTCTGTAGCTGCACTACACCCTGCAGCATGTATCCCTCCACCATTTTAATGATCTGGTTCTAAAAGCAGGTTCTAGAGCCGAACTCTTCTCAGAACTCTGGTAGAACAGTGTCTCAGGCATCAGGCAGCGTCTTCATCGTGTGTGTGTGTGTGTGTGTGTGTGTTTCAGGAGATCCATAAGAAGGTGATGTCACTGCAGTTCAGCGAGTGTCACACTAAAATCCGCCATGTGGACGCTCACGCCACCCTGGGGGATGGAGTGGTGGTGCAGGTGATGGGAGAACTGTCCAACAGCGGCCGACCCATGAGGAGATTCATGCAGACCTTCGTCCTTGCTCCAGAGGTCAGCTTTTACACACCACTCTTTAGAAGACGTTTTACACACTGACTATATAACGCACACTAAGTCTCTCTCTGTCTGTCTCTCTCTCAGGGCTCTGCTGTGAATAAGTTCTATGTGCACAATGATATTTTCCGCTATGAGGAGGAGGTCTTTGGAGACTCTGAGGCGGAACTTGGAGGTAAATCTGCTCTGCACACCTAACACACTAAACGCAGCAGAGCTACAGGCTGGTTCTGGCTTCTCCCGGGTCCAGAGTTCAACATTAACGACTGCCCGGGGCCAGAAAAGTGCTGAGTCAGGACCGGAGCGCGGAGGCTGACTTTTTGAAGCAGTGCATTGTATGTTTAAAATAGAAGGAACTCACAAAGCACCTGAATGAAGGTGCTGCCATGGTCATGGAGAAGCTGTGAAGAGCAGAGCTGTCCCCATGGCCACAGGGTTGGTTCTCGCTGGACCAAAAACGTATATAATTCTTGCAGTCTGATTCATTTCCTCTGCTCAAAGTGTGTGTGTGTGTGTGTGTGTGTGTCAGTCAGTCAGTCAGTCAGTCATAAGGAAAAGATGACCTAAAATAATCCGGACAGGGTCCACTTCCAGCACTACACCCTGATATGCGATTTTTAAAAGCAGGTTCTAGAGCCGAGCTCTTCTTAGAACTCTGGTAGAACAGTGTAAAGGTGCACGTATTTGTCACTGTACAGTGTACACTGTACAGCGAAATGGGTCCTCCGCATCTGTGGTAGTGAACACGCACTCACACACACACTAGTGAGCTAGGGTCAGTGAGTACACACACCCACACAGAGCGGTGGGCAGCCAACTCCAGCGCCCGGGGAGCCGAGAGGGTAAAGGGCCTTGCTCAAGGGCCCAACAGTAGCAGCTTGCTGAGCCCGGGAATCGAACCCACAACCCTGTTATCAATATCCCGGCGCTCTAACCGCTGAGCCACCACTACCCCTCAGGCAGCGTCTTCATCACCATTAGGTGAAGAACTTTCTGTGAGGAGCTTTTATTAGAGCTTCAGACGTCTGCTTCCCTTCACCTCCACTGTAGAACAGTTATCTAGAACCAAGCGTTTCTCACCATTCTCCAAACCCTCCTGATGGACTGGGAATTTTGGTGGAATTTCCTTTTAGCTAAAGGTGTAGCTTTGTAATATGGCCTCGTCTCTGCTCACCTCAGTCCGCGCACACTGCTGGTTAGATCACTGTGAGGCTCATTGTTTTAATCTAAATTGAATTGTTTTTCCTGTAGAATCTGAGGAAGAGGAGGCAGAGGAAGAGCAGGTGGAAGCTCACGCGTCTCCTGAACCTGCTCAAGACTGTTCAGCTGGAGCTGCTTATTACGAGGCTCCCCCAGTCAGGTACACACACAGCCCTATAGGTCCAAATGTTTGTGGACACCCCATCTAATGAATGCATTCAGCTACTGAACTGCTCCCATTGCTGACGCAGATGTGCAAATGCACACACGGTTTATCTAGTCCCTGTAGAGAAGAAGAACTGCCAATAGAATAGGACTCTCTGGAGCAGATCAGCATCATGACCTTATTGGCTCCATGTTGCCTAATGGCAGGCGTGGGCTAGAGGGGTATAAAGCCCCCCAGCATTGAGCTGTGGATGATGAGGTGGGGTGGTGATCGTCCTGACCTCACTAACACTTGTGGCTGAATTCAGTCAAATCCTCACAACAATGATCCTCCAAAACCTTAGTCTTCTCTAGACAGTAGAGACAGTTACTCCAACAAAAGCAGGATCAGCTCTAATACCCTTGATTTCACTCTGAATATTTGGTTCCCTCGGTAACCTGTCAATAGATATGTCCCAATATTTTTGGCCATATAGTGTATAGATAAATCGCCACACTGCTTTTAAGAACCCTTCTTTTGACCCTCGCTTATTACTCCTTTGTGATTGGCAGTAATGGAGTTGAAGAGCAGCAGGAGGAGGCCGTGCCAGAGGCAGAGCCAGAGCCACAGCCTGAGCCAGAGGCCACTCAGGAGAGTGAGGCAGAGCCAGAGGCAGAGTTGCAGCTGGAGGAGGCAGAACCTGATGTGGAAGAGAAGCTTCCAGAAGAACCAGAGGAAAAAGCTCCCACTCCTGTTCCTGCCCCGACTCCACCCCCGCAGACCCCAGAACCACCCAAGGTCAGAACTGCACTCCTCAGGGGTTCATGGGTAGCCTGGTTAGGGTAGTTCTAATTGGCTGGGGTTGTGATTGGCAGGTGAGGATTAAGAGCTTGCGTTGGGCCGTGTGAGAATCTTCTTTTAAATGGTTCTCAGCTTGGACCTGTAGATCCAGCTGAGATGATCAGAACAGAACCTTTTTGTTCTGTGCAGGTTTTAACAGCCTGATAGGATACTGCCGTCTGATTGGTTACTGATGTTCTTGTTCTCTGCAGACGTTCTCCTGGGCTTCAGTGACCAGTAAGAATCTTCCCCCCAGTGGAGCTCTGCCTTCATCTGGAATCCCACCACATGTGGTGAAAGCCCCCAGTGTACAGGTGAGTCCCCCTTTAGATGTTGTACACCGGTCTTGTTGGGTCGTATGTGTTTGGTCCGGTTCGTTTGGGTTCCACACTGCAGTTCAGCGAGCACTCTGAACTCTGCTACATCCCGTCGTCACATGCCTGGGCCGCGTTTCCCTCTGCTTGACCCTGATTGGTGTGTAGAAGGGTGCGCTTCAGACGTTGGCGTGTTGTCAATTCGGCGAGCCGCCTTTCCAGGTGCCGTGCTGCAGTCAGCATGACAGCGCTTTTTCTTCTGTTGTTTAATAGATGCTGATTAGTCTGAGCTTCCTGTAATTGGTCCAAAAGTACCATCCAATCACACTGCAGTCGAACCGAAGCATGGTTCACACTGCACTCCAAACAGACCGGGTGTGTGAGCGTCCTGTTTCAGTTAACTTCCTGTGCAGGTCACGGCCCAAACACACCTTCCTGTTAAACTGAAAGCAGTTTATTGCGTCATGGAGAACCCTCTGTTTAGAGCCTGCAGCCTTCTGAATCTCTCCAGGAGTTTAACTACATAATAAAACCATGCACAGGCAACAAATCTCTCTCTCTCTGTGTCTCTCTCTGTGTGTCTGTCTCTCTCTGTGTGTCTGTCTCTCTCTGTGTGTCTGTCTCTCTCTGTGTGTCTGTCTCTCTCTGTGTGTCTGTCTCTCTCTCTCTCTGTGTCTGTCTCTCTCTCTCTCTGTGTCTGTCTCTCTCTCTCTCTCTGTCTGTCTCTCTCTCTCTCTCTGTCTGTCTCTCTCTCTCTCTCTGTCTGTCTCTCTCTCTCTCTGTCTGTCTCTCTCTCTCTCTGTCTCTCTGTCTGTCTGTCTCTCTGTCTGTCTCTCTGTCTGTCTCTCTCTCTCTCTGTCTCTCTCTCTCTCTGTCTCTCGCTCTCTCTCTGTCTCTCTCTCGCTCTGTCTCGCTCTCTCTCTGTCTCTCTCTCGCTCTCTCTCTGTCTCTCTCTCGCTCTCTCTCTGTCTCTCTCTGTCTCTCTCTCTGTGTCTCTGTCTCTGTCTCTCTGTCTCTCTCTCTCTCTCTCTGTCTCTGTCTCTCTCTGTCTCTGTCTCTCTCTCGCTCTGTCTCTCTCTCGCTCTCTCTCAGCCCCGTGTGGAAGTGAAGCAGGATGCTCAGGCTCCTTTGCCGAGAGACCAAAGGCGGGAAAGGCCATCAGGATTCACTCCACGAGGACCCAGACCTGGTAAACAGATTTTTGTATGATTGAGTCGTCAGCAGATCTTTCCTGCTGCAGCTGGAGCAGCCTGAGCAGTTTATAAACGGCCCGCCGCTTTCCTCAGCTCCAGCACAGACTGACTGCCTGTTCTGTGTTGCAGATGGAGCTTCATCTGAGGCTCAGGGAGGAAAGCCTTACTTCGGGTTTAAAGGTGAGGAAGAGTCAGGGCAGGTAGCGGTAACCCTTACGGTAGCGCCGGCGTCATCACCGTTATAATTCTGAACTGTGTTTCAGGCCGCGGTGAATCTGAAGGCGGGGAGGTTGAGGGCCGTCGCTCGGTCCGTTATCCAGACAGCCACCAGCTGTTTGTGGGAAATCTTCCTCACGACATCGACGAGGGCGAGCTCAAGGACTTCTTCATGAGTAAGAGCTTCCAAACACCACCTCATTCAGTAGTGAAGCTGTTCGGACCCGCTCTGAGCCGTGGCGGGTTCTCAGGGTCGGGGTTTGGATCTGGAAGCTGATATGAGCTTTGTTTGTTCCTCAGCGTTTGGGAACGTGGTGGAGATGCGCATCAACACAAAGGGAGTCGGAGGAAAACTGCCCAACTTCGGCTTTGTGGTGTTCGATGACTCTGAGCCTGTGCAGAGGATTCTGGGAGCTAAGGTGTGTGTGTGTGTGTGTGTGTGTGTGTGTGTGTGTGTGTGTGTGTGTGTGTGTGTGTGTGTGTGTGTGTGAGATCAAAGAGATCACACAAGCATTTACATATAGTCACGCACATGTGACTGGTCTGGTGATTTACGTGTTTTCCGCTCTGTCTGCAGCCCATCATGTTCCGTGGGGAAGTGCGTCTCAACGTGGAGGAGAAAAAGACGAGAGCGGCCCGGGAGCGGGAGACCCGGGGCACAGGAGATGGTCGTCGTGGAGACCGTGGTCCCGGCGGGCCCCGAGGTCCCATGGGGAACGGGATGGGGCGGGACGGGCGCGGACCCCCCTCGACTCGCGGCGGCATGGGTTCCGGCCGAGGTGGGGGTCAGAGCGGCGAGAGCAGGTTTGCTGGAGCACGTCGCTGAGGAGCATCCGCCCCCTACCGGCCGGGAGGTGGAACTGCGCTCTGTAATCACATCAATGGGCGAAAAATTTTCTTTCCTTTTTTTTGGCTTTTGGAATGTGACCGGCCATCAAAACCATCTGATGTGAAAAGACTAAACAGAACTCACTCTCTCACACTGATAAAGGAGTCGTTTTCCAGAATCTTCATCGCTTTCTATTTTTCTTTTGGTTTATTTTTCTTCTTCTTTTTTCTTGGCAAAGAGAAAAGGAAGGGGGCGTGGTTTATTTTCTGTAGAACAAAAAAAGATGAATGTCACAAAAGGGGTTTCCTCATGGAACTGTCGACTCGCACATTTTTTTAATGGACATGAACATCAAAGCTTCAAGAAAAAAAAAAATCAACGCTCACTGTACAACTTATTTATTTTGTTAGTTAATAAAAAAAAACAGTGGTGGTGCCTTAAACTGTTCTCTCGCCCATTTCTCTCTCTCTCTCTCTCGTCCTGTG
>NC_132891.1:37007388-37019888 GCF_030463535.1 Salminus brasiliensis | reverse complement strand
ATCTGAACTAATCCAGTTCTCTTTAGGGACTACTTTCTGTAGCTGCACTACACCCTGCAGCATGTATCCCTCCACCATTTTAATGATCTGATTTTAAAAGCAGGTTCTAGAGCCGAACTCTTCTCAGAACTCTGGTAGAACCGTGTCTCAGGCATCAGGCAGCGTCTTCATCACCATTAGGTGAAGAACTTTCTGTGAGGAGCTTTTATTAGAGCTTCAGACGTCTGCTTCCCTTCACCTCCACTGTAGAACCACAGCTCTGACTGGAGGAGCTTATCTAGAACCTCCACTGTAGAACCACAGCTCTGACTGGAGGAGCTTATCTAGAACCTCCACTGTAGAACTCCAGCTCTGACTGGGGGAGCTTATCTAGAACCTCCACTGTAGAACAGCTATGACTGGAGGAGCTTATCAAGAACCTCCACTGTAGAACTCCAGCTCTGACTGGGGGAGCTTATCTAGAACCTCCACTGTAGAACCACAGCTCTGACTGGGGGAGCTTATCTAGAACCTCCACTGTAGAACCACAGCTCTGACTGGGGAGCTTATCTAGAACCTCCACTGTAGAACTCCAGCTCTGACTGGTGGAGCTTATCTAGAACCTCCACTGTATAACTCCAGCTCTGACTGGGGGAGCTTATCTAGAACCTCCACTGTAGAACAGCTCTGACTGGGGGAGCTTATCAAGAACCTCCACTGTAGAACTCCAGCTCTGACTGGGGGAGCTTATCTAGAACCCAGCGTTTCACACCAAAATGTTGGAAATGCAGTAACGGAGTGTGTCCACTTTAATGTCAGGTGTGTGTTCTCATGAATTCTCATGAACACACTGTGTCCTCGCCTCACTAATGACCCGAAACTCACCTGACTGGACTCGGCCTTTACTGTAGGACAGACCGTCCATCCACTAATCCCACATACTCTCCAGCTCTGTGTGTGTGTGTGTGTGTGTGTGTGTGTGTGTGTGTGGGTGTGTTCACAGAGAAGATCAGCACCCAGGAACCTGTGTTCTGTCTGTGCTCGGTGTCCCTCTGTCAGCCTGTGTTATTTAGGACTGGCGGGCAGCGCTCCGTTTTGTGCTCTGCCCCTTTAAATATTTCAGTGTGTTTGAATGCTGTGGAAAATCAGCTGTATGAAACTCTGTTTAGCTCGTCTAATTAGACCCCATGCATTATTCATTAGCCTGTTCGCTAACATCAGCGCAGCAATCAGCCCCTTCACTCTGTGTGACCTTTAGTGTGTGTGTTGGTGTGGGTGTGTGGGTCTGTCCAGGTTCCACCCAGGCTCAGCCTCTAAGGCACCAAAGAACCTGAAGGAAAACCCCAGAGGGTCTAAAAGCACAAAGAGAGAGAGAGGGGACGTGGTGAAGCAAAAGAGGGACGAGACAGCGAGGACAGCCAGCGATGACATCATACAGAGGGAGAAACTGGACACGGAGGAGAGAAACGGCGTGACGCTGAAGGTCAGACGGCTCACTGCCAAGGTCATCATTCAGACCCGGGCTTCAGGTTTAGCCCCACCCATTCAGCATACAGCACTTTAGCCCCACCCATTCAGCATACAGCACTTTAGCCCCACCCATTCAGCATACAGCACTTGAACCTCACCCTTTCAGCATACAGCAGTTTAGCTCCACCCATTCAGCATACAGCACTTGAACCTCACCCTTTCAGCCTACAGCAGTTTAGCTCCACCCATTCAGCATACAGCACTTGAACCTCACCCTTTCAGCCTACAGCAGTTTAGCTCCACCCTCCACCCACAGTTGGTGTGTTTGGTTGTTTGATGTAAACATGGTTTGGTCTTGATGTCGTTTCCCTCAGCCGTGTTCTCCTGCTGTTCTTCTTCAGGACTCTGGACTTAACGACCCAAACAAGGGACCACTCAGAGCCGGATCTGAGCGGGGAGAGACCACACACACCTCCATCAGCAATAAACATACCCTGGAGGACACACACACCATTTCTGATAAGTCAGCTACAGCTTTCAGACCCTCAGAACTGACCCCCAAAAACTGTCCCGCTCCTATCCCTGCCCCCGGAATCCCCACGCTACCCCACAGCCCCCTGACCATCATTACTAATGCGGCCAGCACGACCACGGGACCCCCGCTGTCCACCATCAGCCTCAGGTAATCCCACCCCTGGGCAGCTCCAGTGTAGCGTAGTGAGCTAGCGTAGGTGGAGTGATTTCTGGCCCTGTGCGGTTTACGCTGGAGCTGTTCTGGGGTCAGTATTTAAGGAGTCGGGTGTTTGTTGTTTGTTTGTGTTTATCTGGAGGTCTGTTGAGAAGTCAAAGAGAAGCGTGAATGTGTGTAACAGGTTCTCACAGCAGTCTCTGTCCCATCACCTCTCAGCAGCTCCTACAGGACAGGTGAGCTCCCTGCCTGCCTACAGTGCTACAGTCCACACCCTCCTAATAATCAATACATCTGGAGTGAAGTACGGAGAACATGCAGGCCTCAGGCTGCTGCTGTGTTCAGCTCTGTTCTGTACTTCAGTCCATGTTCTAGATAACAGTGAGTCACATAATCAAGTTTGACAGAGATTACTGAACACCTCCACACGGTGTCATGAGAGTGGGATGGTTTAGCCATGTGGTTAGCACTATGCTAATTGTTGGGGTATATACTGAGTGGCTATGATCCTGATCGTCCTCCAGGTGGTGCCAGAACGCAGTGTGTGTCCAGAGAGATCGTTTCAGTGCAAAGGGAATGCAGCAGGGAATGCTGGGAAAAGGAGAGGAGAAATACGCTTCCCTGAACTGCGTAACACACTCCTACCAGAACGCAGAACAGACGGTAAACAAGAGTGAGCTGAGTGACTGGTCATTAACTGAAATGTCCTGACTGTGTACACAACACCCCTGACTGTATACACAACACCCCTGACTGTGTATACAACACCCCTGACTGTGTATACACAACACCCCTGACTGTGTATACACAACACCCCTGACTGTGTATACAACACCCCTGACTGTGTATACACAACACCCCTGACTGTGTATACACAACACCCCTGACTGTATACACAACACCCCTGACTGTGTATACAACACCCCTGACTGTGTATACACAACACCCCTGACTGTGTATACACAACACCCCTGACTGTGTATACAACACCCCTGACTGTGTATACACAACACCCCTGACTGTGTATACACAACACCCCTGACTGTATACACAACACCCCTGACTGCGTATACACAACACCCCTGACTGCGTATACACAACACCCCTGACTGCGTATACACAACACCCCTGACTGCGTACACAACACCCCTGACTGTGTACAACACACATGGTATTTAATTTTTACATGTATACACTTATATAACACATATGGGATATATCATTATTACATATATACACTTGCATATATATATATATATAATACATACAGGACATAAAGGAAATCACACTGTTAACCTGGTTGTTTTATTGTTCTCTATTGTAGGAAAACACAGTAAAAAGAAAGACACCAGGATTCCCTCCATCACTACAGCAGACCTACACCTGGACAGAAACATTTAATACACACACACACACACACACACACACACACACACACACACACACTGTGTTCAACTTATCATTATAATATTGGTAAATCTGCCGCACTCCTACTGGACTGCTGATTAATGCAGGTGTTCATCATTAGGTGGCGCTACAGTCTAACTCCTCGAACCTGATCTCCAGCAGGGCCTGGATCAGCTGTTATGAATTATTATTGGTTATTTCTGTTACACTCTTGTATGATCTTCTACAAGTCCACACCCGGGAGGTTCTGTATGTTTACAGAGAGAGAGACTTCAGACTTCAGTGACTTTTATTTAGAAGAACATCCACCTTACAGCCAAACACACCGACACAGCAGCATGCTCACCATGCTAACTGCTGCCCACGCATTTCCATTCATTATTAGCAACATTAGCATTTCTGGATGTGCTTGCTTTTGCACCTGTGCTGGACGACCCAATCTTTATTAGTTTAACAGTCGTGGGTTTGCAGTCAGGACATCGCACTGCCTGGGCGGGTGAGAGGAGCGATTCAGTCGGAGCTAGGAAACCTGCGAGCTGAACAAAGCCGCGCTGACTCCAATACACCCAATAAACTCACTGCCCAGCACTGCCCAGCACAGGCCTCAGACACGCCCAGCCACTACTGTTTAGAAAACTGGGACATACAGTCGAGTGGTGGCACCCGTCTGTTTAGAGCCCTAGCCAAATCTGACAAATCTTTTTAATATTTTAATAATTTTTAATAAGTCTTATTTATCAGTCTGTCAACAGCTGAGACGCAGGGCCCTCAGTTAAGTAGCCAATCCTGACGTGGCTTCTGTAATGCTGATTGCCGTCAGAAGCCACTGTGGCCTTTTCCGCAGTGAGAGCTCACTCAGGGATCAGTGTGGATCAGTAAGAGCTCAAAGTAAAAGTTCATAAGGTCTGAAGGCCTGATTAAGCTTAGAGAGAGCTAGCAGGGTAGATACTGAGCAGTGAGTGTGCTCTTCAGCACCAGCCTCCAAAAGTCTTCCTTCCCTGTAAGACCATCACACCAGCTGCTCGCAGAAAGCCCTTTAACAATGACATCTGATCAAATCTGATTTTTAATAATTACACTCGTTAATTTCCCGTTCCATCTTTAATGACTGTATACAGTGAATGCAGAGAGAGACGTCGGTCGCCATGACTACAACACAGATACAGCCCATAATTTATGTCCTATCCAAACTCACCAGTGCAGCTACATGAGTCTTCTGAGTTTTATATGATGATGATGAAGGTAAAATAGCAGCATGTATCCCTTCACCACTTTAATGATCTGGTTCTAAAAGCAGGTTCTAGAGCCGAACTCTTCTCAGAACTCTGGTAGAACAGTGTCTCAGGCATCAGGCAGCGTCTTCATCACCATTAGGTGAAGAACTTTCTGTGAGGAGCTTTTATTAGAGCTTCAGACGTCTGCTTCCCTTCACCTCCACTGTAGAACCACAGCTCTGACTGGGGAGCTTATCTAGAACCCCCACTGTAGAACTCCAGCTCTGACTGGGGGAGCTTATCTAGAACCTCCACTGTAGAACAGCGCTGACTGGGGAGGTTATCTAGAACCTCCACTGTAGAACAGCGCTGACTGGGGAGGTTATCTAGAACCCAGAGATTCACTCCAACCCCCCCAACCCCTGCTCTGATGTGTTCACATCTTGTTTAATTATGCAGAAATGGTTAGAATCCCCCCTCAATCAGACAGGGAATCAGACAGGGAATCAGACAGTGAATCAGACAGGGAATCAGACAGTGAATCAGACAGGGAATCAGACAGTGAATCAGACAGGGAATCAGACAGTGAATCAGAGGACGTCAGGTAGAGCAGCTGTTTCACAATCAGGAGGAGGGAGAGGGGTTCTCTCTCTACAGCTCGCTCTAAGCTCTGAAGGCTGTGTTGGGCTCCTCTGCTGGTCTGTGCAGTGTTTCATCATCAATAAAGACTTTAACCTTCTGCTTTTATTAGATGTTCTATTATCACACTGAAACCCAACCCACAGTGACCAATCCACCAATCCACCCACACTCCACCACCACACACTCCACCACCACCACACTCCACCACCACACTCCACCACCACACACACCACCACCACACACTCCACCAACACACACACCACCACCACCACACACACCACCACCACACACTCCACCACCACACAACACCACACACCCCCACACACTCCAGCATCTCAGTCCCACGCTGTTAGAGCTCTGTAGCTCAGCAGCTTGTCCTGCATGTGGTGCTCCATATGAAGGCTGGGGTCCAGTCTGCCTCTAGAACTGATTCACCAACAAATCCCAGCGTTCCACAAACAGCAGGAGGGCCAGAGTCCAGTCCTGGAAGGTCACAGTTCACAGTACAGGGGTCCCCAAAGGCATCGTCTGTTAGACTCGAACACGGGGCCGCTAAAGGTTTACCAAGTGTACAGTGTGTGTGTGTGTGTGTGTGTCTGGAGTGTGCTCAGACTGTTTAGAGAGTGTGGTCAGCTGTAAGTTTAGTCCTCTTCAGATGATTCTGGTTGTTTGTAAAGCCCTAGCCTCTGTGGTGGCCCCTGCAGGCGGGGAGGAGGTCTGCGGTGTGGGAATCTATGATGGAAGCCACCATGCGGGCGACGTGGGGGGAAGTAGGGTCCTCTGTTGGGGGGCCGTCGCGGGATGTGTCCTGGTCTTGGAGCCGGAGCGTTGTTGAGGTAGTCTGTCAGCAGCAGTTGGTACAGGATCAGCACAGGATTGGACGGGTTTTGAACAACCACTGGTCTCACTGTGGTCGGGCTGGTCTGGACAGATGCTGTGGGGGTTGTGTTATTCACCTGTCCACCGCTTTCTGGTTCCTCTGACACAGGGAAGATCTGACAGGGTGGAGTCACTGGGCTTCCATCAATGGAGACTGACTCAAATCCAGTTAGTCCGACATCAGAGTCATATGGGGGTCCTGAGGGTTAAAGAGAAGACTTCAACTCCACCCACCAGACCAAATATTCAGCAATGATAGCAACCAGTAACAGCTCCACCAAACATGCTAACAGTGGCTGTGTCCCAATAACACTACCCACTAACTATGGGTTAACTAACAGGAAGTGCTGAAGCGTTGCTACGCCAACTTACGGCACTGCAAGTTCTCCAGCCATCGCAACCAAACATGCTGACATAGCTAACAATTAATGTAGCCCAGTGACAGAAGTGACGGCCCTGTTCCCATCTGAACTGTTGCTGTGTGTGTGTGTGTGTGTGTGTGTGTGTGTGTGTGTGTGTGTGAGAGAGAACCAACCTGCTAATGAAGACATCTGGGCAGCCAAGCATTGCAGGAGAGACAGCAGCACACACACAGTTACACACACTCTGATCAGCTTCATGGTCTTCGGCACTCCGAGACAATTCACAGCACCAAAAACACACACACTGCTTATATACTGTACAGAGAGAGAGAGAGAGTGTGTGTGTGCGCGCTCATTGTGAAAATGTGGATATGTGTCACTGGTAGACAGAGACAGACAGGCTTTATGAGTTTAGTAATGAGGAAATTAAGCAATGAATGGAATTTCTTCTAAAAGCTGGATTACACTATATAGACAAAAGTATTGAGACACACCTCATCATTGAGTTCAGGTGTCTGATTCAGTCCTATTTTCACAGCTGTATAAACCCCAGCCTCTAGTCCTGCAGTCGGCCTTTCTTCCACACATCAGTGAAAGAACGGGAGGTTCTGAAGAGCTCACTGAACTCCAGCGTGGTTCTGTATGTAATAGGAGACACCGCTGCACCAACAACAACAAGTCAGCTGGTGAAATCTCCTCCCTCCTAGATCTTCCTCCATCAGCTGTGAGTGGTGTTATTATTGAACAGTGGAAGAGTTTAGGAGGAACAGCTCACAGAGAGCAGCTCAGCCACCGAGTGTCTGTCAGACCACGTAAAGTTACAGAGCGGGGTCAGGGCCGAGTGCTGAGCTCAGAGCAGAGAGCAGAAAAGCCTCCAACTGACTCAGTAACTGCAGCAGAGCTCCAGACCTGCTGCTGCTGCTGGTAGAGCTTAGAGCAAAGAGTGACCGGCTCCAGATTAATACAGCCTGTGGGGTTAGAATGGGACGTCATAAAAGCTTGTATAAAATACTTGTCCATATAGGATCTTCTAAACACACACACACACAGAGTTGAGTATTCAGTGTTTTTATTGGACAGGTGTCTGTGCGCATTAAGCTGTCGCTTCTCTACAGATCAGAACATCATAAGCACTTTATAAAGCTTCATAACAAAACAGACCATAATATAAAATCTCATCATTTAAAGGAGCAGTTCAGTGAACTCTGAGGTTCAGGGCTGATCTCTGAGCTCTGTTTGCTAACAAACACGGCCTTACACTGTCCCCTGTCTCACCCCTGTGAGCATGCCCCCAAACCCCAAACCGCTCGTCTCTTCAAGCCCTTTACAGTCTATTAGAACCTGATTTACACCATTACAAACCGGATCTACTTTCTCCTCCTCATCACGGGACTGATACCACACACTGTGCTGAGGTGGAAGTGGTTCCGGTTCTAAACCACACCCATTAACCAACCTAATGAAGACCTGGAGGAGCTCTGAGACGGGCTGAGAGTACACGGTTTGGGGGGCGTGTCTAAGTCCAGTGTTTGTTAGCAGCATTAGCCTAGCATATCCTGTTGTAAACTAAAGAAGCACACGTCAGATTCTAAACATGTCCTGTCTGATCAGCTGAATCTGATCCTTCTCTGAACTTCTTCTCTGGACTTCCCCTTTAATCAAACTCTGCAAATAAATTCAGAAGATCTTTATTAGACTGTATAAAAGAATGGAAAAGCTTCAGCAGCTCACAAACAAACAAACAAACAAACAAACAGAAAATAAAGCCATGTATAATCATTAGTTAGTGAAAGAGACGAGTCTTATTCAGATGATATTTTAAAGATATTAAAGGTATTAAAATGCAGATGTGTTGTGATGTGAATGAATTTAACAGGAGAAACGGTTCGGTGGGGTCAGCGTGTGGTCAGCCCTTTTAACAACTACGAGTTATCAGATCAGACTCGGGTTCGGAAGCAGACCGGCCGCAACCCCAGAGGACTATAGCTAGTGTCCGATCATTGTCCGATCATTGCTATCATTGCTAACAGCACTAGCCCATTAGCTCGTCTGTCACAGCACAGCTAACCGTTACATTAGTACGCTACTGTTAGTGTTTAGACAGCTAGCTCCAGAGAACACCACTGTGTGTGTGTGTGTGTGTGTGTGTTAATGAGGCAAAACAGCTGGTTTCTGTAAAACACCACCACACACTACCAAACACCACCACACACCACCACACACCACCACCACTCTGGCGGTGGTGGACTCTAGTGGCGGTGGTGGACTCTAGTGGCGGTGGTGGACTCTAGTGGCGGTGGTGGACTCTGGCGGTGGTGGACTCTAGTGGCGGTGGTGGACTCTAGTGGCGGTGGCGGCGGACTCTGGCGGTGGTGGACTCTAGTGGCGGTGGTGGACTCTAGTGGCGGTGGTGGACTCTAGTGGCGGTGGTGGACTCTGGCGGTGGTGGACTCTAGTGGCGGTGGCGGCGGACTCTGGCGGTGGTGGACTCTAGTGGCGGTGGTGGACTCTGGTGGTGGCGGCGGACTCTGGCGGTGGTGGACTCTAGTGGCGGTGGTGGACTCTGGTGGCGGCGGTGGTGGACTCTGGCGGTGGTGGACTCTAGTGGCGGTGGTGGACTCTAGTGGCGGTGGCGGCGGACTCTGGCGGTGGTGGACTCTAGTGGCGGTGGTGGACTCTAGTGGCGGTGGCGGCGGACTCTGGCGGTGGTGGACTCTAGTGGCGGTGGTGGACTCTGGTGGTGGCGGCGGACTCTGGCGGTGGTGGACTCTAGTGGCGGTGGTGGACTCTAGTGGCGGCGGTGGTGGACTCTGGCGGTGGCGGCGGACTCTGGCGGTGGTGGACTCTAGTGGCGGTGGTGGACTCTGGTGGCGGTGGTGGACTCTGGCGGTGGCGGCGGACTCTGGCGGTGGTGGACTCTGGCGGTGGTGGACTCTGGTGGTGGACTCTGGTGGTGGACTCTGGCGGCGGCGCACCGTCTCAGACAGATTAAGCGCAGTATTAATGTTGTGTAACTGAGGATAATTGTGGTTTATTGCTGGTTGGTGTGTCAGAGTGGTTGTGCAATAAAGACTCCACGTGAGTGTGTGAGAGCAACGGCAGTGTGTTTGTGGTGTGTGTACAGTGTGGATTAGAGGAGTGAGAGCATAAATAAAGGAGATAAATATTATATTAATTAATAATAAAGGATAAGAGGAAGGTCAGGCTGCAGTAAACTAGCTGCATGGAGCACACTGAAGCATTAAAGGGACACTCCAGCATTTCTCTGTGTGTGTGTGTGTGTGTGTGTGTGTGTGTGTGTGTGTGTGTGTCTTTTCAGAGTTTGCTCTCCAGAGCCAGATTTGGTTCTGTAGTTTGGTCACCCTCAGCCTTTTCTGCGGAGAGAGAGAGAGAGATTATGACAATAAAAGAAGACCTGTTGTTTGTGTGTGTGTGTGTTTGTGAGTGTGTGTGTTTGTGTTTGTGTGTGTGTGTGTGTGTGTGTGTGTGTGTGTGTGTGTGTGTGTGAGTGTGTGTACATGTTCTCACCCTCTGTGTGTGTCTCGTTTATCTCAGTGTACTTCTGCAGTAGTCGAGGTCCTGCCAGGCCGATAGCGAGTGCTCCAATAGGAGCCGTCACCAGGATGGACAGAACAGCCACAGTCAGAACAACCATCCCATAATACTCCATCTGCTGGTCCCCTATACTGCGTGCCATGTCCAGGGCAGTGGAACCTATAGCGGCCTGCACACACACACACACACACACACACATATTTATATAAATATATACAAATACACACACACACAACATGCAGAAAACAAATGACCCCCCCCCCCCCCCCCCACACACACACACACACACCTGCACAGTGGCTTTGGGCAGCCAGGCTAAAGAAATGAAGATTTTCTCCTTCAGGTTAAAACCAGCAAACAGAACCGCGGCAAACGTCACCAACACTCGGATCACCACCCCAACACACAGAGTGGCCATCCCCAAACCTGCAGAGAGAGAGAGCGGTACTGACCCACAGTGTCGGGCTGAGAGAAGAGTGTGGTACAGTGGTGCGGGACTGACCCACAGTGTCGGGCTGAGAGAAGAGTGTGGTACAGTGGTGCGGGACTGACCCACAGTGTCGGGCTGAGAGAAGAGTGTGGTACAGTGGTGCGGGACTGACCCACAGTGTCGGGCTGAGAGAAGAGTGTAGTGCGGTACTGACCCACAGTGTTAGGCTGAGAGTTCAGTGTGGTGCGGTACTGACCCACAGTGTTAGGCTGAGAGTTCAGTGTGGTGCGGTACTGACCCACAGTGTCGGGGCTCAAAGCAGAAATGGTGATTTCAGCCCCAATCAGACCGAACAGCAGCGGCTGGAACACGTCCCAAAACCTCCCAACTACCGCAGCTACTGGGGCCTGTTACACACACACACACACACACACTGTTAAAATACCACGTTATAGCAGGTGAGGAACGTCTATTAATGAATATTAGATTAATTATACGTCAGTGTACTGTAATGACTGAAGGACAGAGGTGTGGCTGTGCTGAGTGTATATATGTGTGTATGTATATATGTGAGGATTTAAGGGGTAGGGTTATGTATAAGGGGTTAGGGTTGGGGTAGGGGTGGAGTTGGGGTAGGGGTGGAGTTTAGGGTTTACCTTCTTCGTGTCCCAGCTGAGTCCGGCGATGAAGGACAGGACGAGAGTACAGAGCCCACCTGCCCCGCCCAGACCCGCAGTGTGACTCGCAAACACTGAAAACACAGACAGACCCAGCAGCAGAGCAGACCGCCGCAGAACCAGGTCCGCCTGTACACAGAGGAGAACCCAACTGAACATCAACCCACATCAAACAGCTGTCTGTGTTTACAGTTACATATAGCTGTGTGTGTGTGTGTGTGTGTGTGTGTGTGTGTGTGTAGTTGCAAAATGAGGACTGCAGACCACCAGAGGGCATCAGAGTGATGAAGAGGATTACATGTGGACTGGGTTAGGGTTACAGTCATATGCAAGTGAGCAAGTCTGTGTGAGCGTGTGTGTGTGTGTGTGTGAGTCTGTGTGAGTCTGTGTGAGTCTGTGTGAGCGTGTGTGTGAGTGTGTGTGTTACCTGGTCATCACTGGGAAAGAAGTGTAGTAATACCCCCAGCACGCCTCCAGCTACAATCCCCACCACCACCTCCAACACACCTTTACCCAGACTCAGCCAAGTGGAGCCTACACACACACACACACACACACACATACAGTAATCATTCAAATGGATTCTTTAATATCATACAGTGCTCATGTAAAGCAGCACGTGTGTGTGTGTGTGTTACCTGTGCCGAACGCCATGCCGAGGCAGGTGGTGAAGCCAGTGATGGCGAGGACATCATCAAAGCTTCCTGCAGCCATCAGGAGCGTCGGGATACCCTTCTGGACCCCATACCCGGACTGTTGCAGGAGCAGCATTGAGGGGACCACCACTGCAGGAGAGACCGCAGCTAACACGAACCTGACGCACACACACACACACACACACACACACACACACAGTTATCTCGTGCCAGCGGATGTTGAGGCTGATCAAACACAGCGTGTGTGACTGATGTGAGCAGGACTGGATCAGAGGTTCAGTGGTGAGGAGTTTAACTCTTTACTGACCGGACTGTGTACATTCAGCAGCTGTGAGTCTCTCCACTTATCTCCACTCTGACACATCACCCTCACGTGGAATTGTTTTAGTGTGTGTGTGTGTGTGTGTGTGTGTTTACCCCAGAATGAAGCCCCAGATCCACGGCAGCCCCAGGAGGAAGTGAGAGATCACCGCTACAGTGCAGGCTTCAGTACTGCAGGGTCCCACAGCCACCCTCACACACACCGCCTTCAGCCTCTTTA
>NC_132891.1:36988409-37005909 GCF_030463535.1 Salminus brasiliensis | reverse complement strand
GCGCTGTGGACACCCCACCGGCAATTAAATCATAAACGAGAGCGTTCAGCGAGCGGCCTGCTTCTCCTCACGCTGAGCGCTTCACTTAGCCGCGAAAGACTGACCAGCGGGTTTAAGAACAGAGCTTATTTATGGTCAATTTCCACCAAAAGCAAACATATTCAGTCATAAAGCTCCATAAAAGATCCCTTCTCATTGAAACTGTGAAGGCCGAAGGGCTCGTATCTCTTGTGTGTGTATGAAACTCGGCTGATTCACTCGGGGCAGATTTAGGAGCTGAGTGTTGGTGGCTGTAATTTATGCTACATTCTTAAAACACTGGACCGTCTTACTGTCTACACACACGGCCGCGTGGACCAGCTTCACTGAGCCTTTATGAAGAGCTGCTGGAGTCAAAATGAAAAAAAGGATAAACTGGCCACTTTATCAGAAACATCCTACCTTGTGCTTCCACTCGATGGCCACTTTATTAGAAACCCCTACCTTCATCTTCTACACACTGGCCACTTTATTGGAAACCCCTACCTTCGTCTTTTACACACTGGCCACTTTATTGGAAACCCCTACCTTCGTCTTTTACACACTGGCCACTTTATTAGAAACCCCTACCTTCGTCTTTTACACACTGGCCACTTTATTAGAAACCCCTACCCCCTGTGCTTACTGGCCATTTTATTAGAAATACTCTACCCTGTTCTTCCACTCACTGGCCACTTTATTGGAAACCCCTACTTTTAGATCGGGTTACAGCTGGAGACTGTGGCTGTATGGCTGCTGCTACTCATCACTGGTCAGTTTCTGACTGCAGGGCCGCTGTTGTCCAGATATTATTGGGTGGTGGTCCGCTCTCAGTGCAGCAGTGACACTGACATGGTGGTGGTGGTTGGCGGTGGTGTGTGTGTCACTGGTGCGAGTTTGTATTAGGCACAGCGGTGCTGCTGGTCCCCCACCCAAAAATATCCAGCCCTCAGCCCTGACCGCTGATTAAGGCCGAGAGGACGGTCACACACACGGTGCCTCGGCAGGTGGAGTATGTACAGGCGGCCAGGGCCGGGCGGTCCTGCAGGCTAGTGAACCGAGGTGCTTACGGAGCCGTTGTGAGAGCTGTTGAGGGACAGTCGCGGGGTGTGTCGCGTTTGGCCGCTCAGGCTGCCGTGCCGGCTGGTGGAGGAGCTCTTGCGGCGGGAGGAGAGTGTGTGTGAGTCTGCACTGGACTCCAGCCGGGTCAGGGTGAACACACTGCTCTGACGGGTCGTGTGGAAGCGGGTGGGTCTCAGTTCCATCTCATCAGATTCCGACATGTGGATGAAGGGGCACCAGCGCAACGCTCGCTTAAAGCCCGCGCGGAACCTGGAGAAGCATAACACACAGACATGGAAACTGGAATATCGTTTTTTTGGGGTCTTGGTGCTGTGGAGGTGTTTGGGGGGTCTCGGTGCTGTGGAGGTGTTTGGGGGGTCTCGTGCTGTGGAGGTGTTTTGGGGGTCTTACTGCTGTGGAGGTGTTTGGGGGGTCTCGGTGCTGTGGAGGTGTTTGGGGGTCTCGTGCTGTGAAGGTGTTTGGGGGTCTCGGTGCTGTGAAGGTGTCGCTGTAATTAGACAGTGCAGTTCTCTGATCTAATAAAACAACCAAGAGACACAAACAAAACTTCCAGCCGCCGCCGGACAGTAACTGACCCTGACATCAGAAACCTACAGCTGAATGACGTCTGAGGAGCACTGCAGCTCACCAGCCCCACCACGTCAGACTCATCTCACTGAACCATCTGCTGCCACCTGTCTCACAGCCCCTCACACACTGAGTGATCTTCATCATTTTTATATATCAGATACAGTCGTATGGAAAACCGTCCAATCTAATCTAATCAAAGCTGAAGACCCAAAGCTGCTGCTCTAATAACACCCCCCTGACTGTTCTAATGAGTGAGGAGAACCTCTCTTCAGTACCGCGTCCACACACAGCTGCTGCATGCTCTGATTACAGCGTTTACACAGAGCCCTCAGCGTCCTCATCTGTCTGCTGCACTAATTACAGCCCAGCACGCGCCACTTACACCTCAGACACGGCCGGCCGGGTGCCATTTACCAACAATGAGAACACATGTTCACCGCTATGAACCAGCACCTGTGTTTGTGTGTGTTAGCACTGCAGCGGTTAGTCAGTACAGTACAGGAAGCGTAGGGGGCGCTCTATAATGCTCTATAATGATCATATGATCCACACACTCATTCTGACAGACTGTAATACACTACAGGAAGCGTAGGGGGCGCTCTATAATGCTCTATAATGATCATATGATCCACACGCTCATTCTGACAGACTGTAATACACTACAGGAAGCGTAGGGGGCGCTCTATAATGCTCTATAATGATCATATGATCCACACGCTCATTCTGACAGACTGTAATACACTACAGGAAGCGTAGGGGGCGCTCTATAATGCTCTATAATGATCATATGATCCACACGCTCATTCTGACAGACTGTAATACACTACAGGAAGCGTAGGGGGTGCTCTATAATGCTCTATAATGTTCATATGATCCACACGCTCATTCTGACAGACTGTAATACACTACAGGAAGCGTAGGGGGCGCTCTATAATGCTCTATAATGTTCATATGATCCACACGCTCATTCTATCAGAGTATAATACACTACAGGAAGCGTAGGGGGCGCTCTATAATGCTCATGATCCACACAGAAGCATAGAGGACGTTTAGTGTGTGTGAGTGTGTGTGTGTCACCTGCTATTGAGGCAGCAGTAGATGATGGGGTTGTACATGGTGGAGCTCATGGCGAGCCACAGTATGGCGAGGTAGACCTGCTGGATGAACTTCCACTTGGTGAGCTCTCTGTTCAGCCCTGTTACGATGAAGTACACATGATAGGGCAGCCAGCACACTGCGAAGGTCACTACAACCACCAGCATCATCTTCACTACCTACACACACACACACACACACACACACACAGAGGCAGGGAGTGAACAGAGAGCTATTTATGTGAGTATATAGGATGTAAGCACACACACACACACACACACACCTTGCGTTTGGCCTGTAGCTGATCCAGGTAGTTCTCTGAGGAATGTCCCGGGACGCTGCTGCCCCAAAGCGTGACCCCCACTAGACTGTAGGTGATGCCCATCACCACTAGGGGCAGCAGATACACCAACACTGCTACAATAAAGTGGTACCTACAGTCACACACCCACACACACACACACACACACACAATATATATATGATTAGATGAGTGTGTTAATTAGTGATGGGTGATGGAATCTGATTGGATGAGTGTGTTCATTAAAATTCTCATACATGGTGTTGTCAGAGGGACGAGGCCAGGCTATGAAACATATGATCCTTTGTCGCTTGGTTACGATCACCGAGTAGAAACAGAGCGGAAATGCCAGCACCACCGCTGCCCCCCACACACACATGATCACCACCTTGGTCACCGTGGCCGAGAAACGAGGCTTCAGAGGGTGGATGATCGCCATGTACCTGCACAGACAGGAAGTGACATCAGCAGAGGGAGGTGACAGTACTGAATCTGCTCAGAGAGCACTGAGAGAAGCATCCTGATTGGACAGTTTTCTGATTAGTTTCACAGATTTAACCCTTTAGTTTCCAGCAGAACTGAATAGTGTACTAAGACTAGTACTGAACTACTGCAGAGTCTAAACCCCAGCTCCAGTCTCCTGCAGAACATCAGCTCCACCCACAGAGGCGGAGCTTTACCTCCTATAAACCAGCAGACCTTCTCTGAACACCTGGACGGTTCTCAGGGTTAAACCCACTGATTTTGTAGTTGGTGTTGGTGGACGGTCACTGCGCTGTCGTTTAACAGTGTTAACAGTGGAAGCAGAGCGGTCAGGGATGAGCACGCTGGGGTGAAGATGACAGTGGAAGCAGAGAGAGGCGTGTGAGTAATCCTCCCAGCTCCACAATATTCTCCAGGACCTCCTGCTCCGGCACCTCGGCTCCCAAAAACATCTCCCACAACATCGTCCATCCGTCCAGCTGCAACGGCTCAGCTCAGGAGGAGCCAGCATGCCAACACTGAGTCCACTGAGACGTCCAATTCAAGTACAGTTATTACACCCTGAACCCGTGTGTGTCTGTGTGTGTGTCTGTGTGTGTGTGTGACAGTGTTGATATGATGGAAGCTGAATAAAAATGTGTCATCAATCATAAATCAGTGACATCATTCAGAGCTGTTCAGCCTTTTGATGTTTGTTTACCAAATACTTTTGGACAAAAGTATTGGGACACCTGCTCATTCAGTGTCTCTTCTGAAATCAAAGATATTAAAGAGTTTCTCCTGTTTCTGTTGGAGTAACTGTCTCTACTGTCCAGAGAAGAAGACTTTCTACTAGATTCTGGAAGAGAAGCATTGCTGTGAGGATTTGATTGAATTCAGCGACAAGAGCGTTAGTGAGGTCAGGATCACCACCCCACCTCATCATCCCCAAAAGTACTGGATGGAGCTCCTCCACCATCACTCCAGAGAACACAGTTCCTCCACTGCTCCACAGCTCCTCAATGCTGGGGGGCTTTATACCCCTCTAGCCCACGCCTGGCATTATTAGGCAGCATGGAGCCAATAGGGTCATGATGTTGATCTGCTCCAGAGAGTCCTATTCTATTGGCAGTACTTCTTCTCTACAGGGACTAGACAAGCTGTGTGTGCATTTGCACATCTGTGTGAGCAATAGGTGTAGCTTAAAGTAGTTGAATGTATTCATTTGAAGGGGTGTCCACAAACATTTGGACATGGTGCATGTTGAATGTTAGTGAGTGTTGCTGAGCTGTGGTGAGAAGTTCTATTGTAGAGTAGATATCATAGTACGTAGTGTGTGTGTGTGTGTGTGTGTGTGTGTGTGAAGATCTGGCTTCTACTACCATCTGATTCTAGCCCCTGCGTACCAACCTACGCCTGGCATTCATCAACCTAGAGCTATGTGCACACACACACACACATACACACACACACACACACACACAATCTCACAACAATCTCGGCTGCACTCTGTGTGTGTATTGTCTTGTTGTGTAGCCAGCTGTTTGACTGTGTGTTTTCCCTCAGGATGCGTCTCACCTCCATCGCGATGTTACCCAGAGAGCATGTCAGTGGCTGTCTTGGTGGTGTGTGTGTGTGTGTGTGTGTGCATGTGTGTTTAGTGTATTTATGCCGTTCACACTCTGTCCATCAGAGCTGAAGATATTTTTGAAGCTTCAAGACAGACACACACACATATACACACACACACACACACACACACACGTGAGAACATCAATACTGAAGCTTTAGCATCAGATTAAACACATTTAATAAGTTAGTCTGTCTGTCCAAATGTTTGTGGACACCCCTTTTAATGAATGCATGCATTCATTGCTGACACATATGTGCAAATGCACAAACACACACACAAACACACACACACACACACAAACACACACACACACACACACACAGCTAGTCAATTATTCATCATAATGCTCTACATCTCACCATATCTCACTATATCTCCCTACTGCCTGCAGGGAGCTCAGTACCGGTCATTATCCAGCTGGTGGACCTGCGGCTGGCCAATAAAAGCCCAAACAAGTATCACACTACTTCCCACCACCCAGCATCCTAATCACGCTCACAGCAGTTGTTACCTGTCCACTGCGATGGCGGTCATGGTGTAGATGCTGGCGAACACTGCAGCCACAGGGTAGAAGTTGTGGAAGCGGCAGTACGCCAGGCCGAAGTACCACTGCCCCCGGGCGCCGTAGATGAAGTTCACGGGCGTGTTCAGGGCCGCCAAGCTGGCGTCCGCCACCGCCAGGTTCAGCAGGAAGTAGTTGGTGATGGTGCGCATGCGGCGGTGGGCAAGGATGACCCAGGCGGTCAGCACGTTTCCGGTCAGCGCAACCAGCAGCACGACCGCGTACGCCAGTGCCCAGAGCGTCACACGCCAGGGAGCCTGAGCAAACGGCTGAACCGAGGTCGAGTTAGGAGAGTTAGAGCTGTTACTGAGAGACATGATACAAACAAACAAACAAACAGGCACACACACACACAGGGAAGGTCTCCGGTCAGAACAGGGGGAGAACAGTGGCTGGTCCGACACTCTGAACAGAGAGAGGGAGAAGAGGAGGACACATCCCACTGAGAGAGAGAGAGCGAGAGAGAGAGAGAGCAAGAGATGATGAGGTATGAGGTGAGAGAGAGTGTGTGTCCTGGGGGGATGAGTGTGTGTGTGTGTGTGTGTATCAGTGTGTTAAGGAGTCTATGAGGGATGTTCCCTTTTGCCTCTCGGTTCCTCACTGTGGGAGTCCTGCTTACGTTCTCTTTTCGAGTTCTGGTTCTGTTCAGTGGTTCTTCTTCGTGCTCTTGTGGAGGTTCTGCTTCTAAACCCAATTTCTCTCAGATGTTCTTCCTCTGAGTGAGGTCATGGAAAATACCATTCAGCCTATAGCAGTTTAGCCCCTCCCATTCAGCCTACAGCTGTTTAGCCCCTCCCATTCAGCCTACAGCATTTTAGCCCCTCCCATTCAGCCTACAGGAGTTTAGCCCCTCCCATTCGGCCTACAGCAGTTTAGCCCCTCCCATTCAGTCTACAGCAGTTTAGCCCCTCCCATTCAGCCTACAGCATTTTAGCCCCTCCCATTCAGCCTACAGGAGTTTAGCCCCTCCCATTCAGCCTACAGCATTTTAGCCCCTCCCATTCAGCCTACAGGAGTTTAGCCCCTCCCATTCGGCCTACAGCAGTTTAGCCCCTCCGATTCAGTCTACAGCAGTTTAGCCCCTCCCATTCAGCCTACAGCATTTTAGCCCCTCCCATTCAGCCTATAGGAGTTTAGCCCCTCCCATTCGGCCTACAGCAGTTTAGCCCCTCCGATTCAGTCTACAGCAGTTTAGCCCCACCCATTCAGCCTACAGCAGTTTAGCCCCTCCCATTCAGCCTACAGGAGTTTAGCCCCTCCGATTCAGTCTACAGCAGTTTAGCCATTCCCATTCGGCCTACAGCAGTTTAGCCCCTCCCATTCGGCCTACAGCAGTTTAGCCCCTCCGATTCAGTCTACAGCAGTTTAGCCCCTCCCATTCGGCCTACAGCAGTTTAGCCCCTCCGATTCAGCCTACAGCAGTTTAGCCCCTCCGATTCAGCCTACAGCAGTTTAGCCCCGCCCATTCAGCCTACAGCAGTTTAGCCATTCCCATTCGGCCTACAGCAGGTTAGCCCCTCCCATTCAGCCTACAGCAGTTTAGCCCCTCCGATTCAGTCTACAGGAGTTTAGCCCCTCCCATTCAGCCTACAGCAGTTTAGCCATTCCCATTCGGCCTACAGCAGGTTAGCCCCTCCCATTCGGCCTACAGCAGTTTAGCCCCTCCCATTCGGCCTACAGCAGTTAATGCTGATGAAGAGTGGAGAGATGAAGAGTGGAGAGATGAAGGGATGGCTTTTCAAAGACCAGATTGGTGGAAGTGGGAGTGGAGATGGGGGTCAGTGTGGTCATCAACAACATAAACAACATAAACATCAACAACAACATAAACAACAACAACATAAACATAAACAACATCCGCAACATAAACAACAACAGTGAACGAAAGCAAAGGTGGGTGTTTCTAATATAGTGGCCAGTGAGTGTAAGCTGAAGGTGGGTGTTTCTAATATAGTGGCCAGTGAGTGTAAGCTGAAGTTGGGTGTTTCTAATAAAGTGGCCAGTGAGTGTAAGCTGAAGGTGGGTGTTTCTAATAAAGTGGCCAGTGAGTGTAAGAAGAAGGTAGGTGTTTCTAATAAAGTGGCCAGTGAGTGGAAGCTGAAGGTGGGTGTTTCTAATAAAGTGGCCAGTGAGTGTAAGAAGAAGGTAGGTGTTTCTAATAAAGTGGCCAGTGAGTGTAAGAAGAAGGTAGGTGTTTCTAATAAAGTGGCCAGTGAGTGTAAGAAGAAGGTAGGTGTTTCTAATAAAGTGGCCAGTGAGTGTAAGCTGAAGGTGGGTGTTTCTAATAAAGTGGCCAGTGAGTGTAAGAAGAAGGTAGGTGTTTCTAATAAAGTGGCCAGTGAGTGTAAGAAGAAGGTAGGTGTTTCTAATAAAGTGGTCAGTGAGTGTAAGAACAAGGTAGGTGTTTCTAATAAAGTGGCCAGTGAGTGTAAGCTGAAGGTGGGTGTTTCTAATAAAGTGGCCAGTGAGTGTAAGAAGAAGGTAGGTGTTTCTAATAAAGTGGCCAGTGAGTGTAAGAAGAAGGTAGGTGTTTCTAATAAAGTGGCCAGTGAGTGTAAGAAGAAGGTAGGTGTTTCTAACAAAGTGGCCAGTGAGTGGAAGCACTCACCCATGTGTTGAACTCAGACAGGTGCCCTGTCACAGTGCTGCCCCCTTTTGGACTGACAGTGTTACTGCACATGTGCCTGGTGACGTGTCCGGCCTGTCAGAAGTATTTAACTGCAGTAGTGGGGTGAGATACCCCCCTACTCTAAGTTCCCCAGTTTGAGGAGAGAAGTGCAGGACAGCTTTCAGAGCCCTTTCACTAACATGGCGGAGGGATACATGCTGCAGGGTGTGGTGTAAGACGAGTCAGAAAGTAGTCCCCATGTTTCTTCATATTTGCCAGGATTTGACTGAGAGAGCGTGAGGCCTGCTCATCCTCCTGATATCAGTTTAATATGAAGTCATTATGGGCGGAGTCAGTCAGGGTGTTTACATGAGTAAACAGTCGGTTCTGCAGCTACAGGATTCTACAGCTTTGTGAGATTAGCAGCTAGGGAGGTGTGGAGCACTGAGGGGCTGGGGGCTCAGGGTCAGTGGGCCGGAATGAGAACCCAGAGGTTTACCTCAGTCAGACAGAAGCACTGCGTTGAGTTTGGACTTCTTTATTTCTTTATTTCTGACAGAAACACCACCTGCCTCTAGTCTACACAGTCTACACAGTCTACACAGTCTACACAGCGGCGACAGCAGGAACAGAACATGGTAGGAATACAGGAACTCAGCTGCAGACGGTAACGGACGGGAAGACCAGCACACACAGAAAAGCTGTAGAAAAATACTCTTAAAAATGACAGAACAGCGGCAGAGACGGAATGTTGCATCAAGATCTCGAAGCACTGAGCAGGGAGTGTATACACACACACACACACACACACACACACACACACACACCAGTGCTGTTTCTACTGTACTTAAATCTTACTGTAAATCCCAGCGCCGGACTCACTATAGTCACTATACAGAGGGGAAGCTCCTGATCCGCCGGAGGAGAACCGAACCAGGCTTCACCACCCTTTAGGGCACCGTAGGGGGCGAAACCCAAACACAAGTATACGGGCAGCATAGAGGGCACTTGATAATGTCGCCCTTTCCTGCAGGAGGGGGCGCTCTAGAAGGCATTCGATCATTTTTAACCCAGGTGAAGGACATCCAATAGGCACTCTGTCTCTTTTCTGACAGTCTAGAGGGCAATTTAGCCCCCCACCCCCAAGTCCTAATTATTTTAGATAAGCAATTTCATATGAAACACCAGTTTTGAGGGCCGTGTATATTAGGCAGGTGGTATTAATGTTATGGCTGATTTTAATAAAAATGCAAGGATACAGCTGAGAGTGAACACAGGGCCTTCACAACCCCCAGATCCTCAACACAACCAACGGTGTCTCCTCACAAGCACAGAAATACAAGTGCCCTGCACACACACACACACACACACACACACTCACACACACACACACACACACACACTCACACACACACACTCTCTCTCTCTCACGCTGCTCCAGATGTTTTTAAGCTGAGAGACACTGATACACTTAGGAAAAGTCCACTAAAGAAGTACGCAGTGCTCGCAGTGTGTGTGACGGAGTGTGTGTAGTAGAAGCCTGTCGAAGGCCATTCATTTCCATTCACTGTTAGCAACATCAGCGTGTGTGTGTTCAGTGTGTGCGTTCAGTGTGTGTGTTCAGTGTGTGCGTTCAGTGTGTGCGTTCAGTGTGTGTGTTCAGTGTGTGTGTTCAGTGTGTGTGTTCAGTGTGTGCGTTCAGTGTGTGTGTTCAGTGTGTGTGTTCAGTGTGTGTGTTCAGTGTGTGTGTTCAGTGTGTGCGTTCAGTGTGTGTGTTCAGTGTGTGTGTTCAGTGTGTGTGTTCAGTGTGGTAAACAGAGGCTGAGCTGGAGTAGAGAGAGCAGCAGCAGATACACTTCACACGTCCTTCAGGAGAAGCCCTTTACACTGTACACAGTCACCCCCCCCCACCGCTAACAGATAACTGCCCCCCCACACACACATTTACACTATATGTACAAAAGTTTGTGGACACCTCTTCTAATGAATGCCTTCAGGAATTTTAAGCTGCTCCTATTGCTGACACAGATGTGTAAATGCACACACACAGCTTGTCTAGTCCCTGTAGAGAAGAAGAACTGCCAATAGAATAGGACTCTCTGGAGCAGATCAACATCATGACCCTATTGGCTCCATGCTGCCTAAAGCCAGGAGTGGGCTAGGTGGCTACTTTTGGGATGAGTTGGGGAGTCCTCCTGACCTCACTAAGCGACACTAACACTTGTCGCTTAATTCAATCAAATCCTCACAGCAAATCTTCTCCAGAATCTAGTAGAAAGTCTTCTTCTCTGGACAGTAGAGACAGTTACTCCAACAGAAGCAGGATCAGCTCTTTTAATACCCTTGAGCTCAGAAGGAACACTGAATGAGTAGGTGTCCCAATACTTTTGTACTTATAGTGTATGTAGAAGTGTACACTGCTTGTGAAACACTGTTTCTCTTTGAACTGATTGAAGTAAAATTAAATCATAAGGCGTAACCCCGCTGCCGGGAGTTGGTTACGTTGCCATGGTGACGCCTCTATCAATCAGTATGTGATCTGAAGCGTTCACACAGTCCAAACCAGTCTGATACAGTATAAAGAACATCTGCCAGATTCACATTATGGAGGAAAGTGAAAAACAGCAAAAATGTAGATACAAGTTATGTATATTTACATAAACTGATGAGCCATAACATTAAGACCACTGCCAGATGAAGGTAGTAGTGTAGATGATGGGGTATCAGGGCTGCGTCTGAAGTTCTGGGCTCTGTGTTGGACAGTAACTGAACTGTTGGTTCTCATAGTTGTCTGGTTCTCGTGTTGGATAGGGAGAAATGGGCAGCGTGAAGACCTAGGACACTTTGACGAGGGACAGACCGTTTTGTCCAGGTAGCTGGACCGTTGGAGCGTAACCCAAACAGCTCCAAGGCCTGCAGGGAGCTCCCAGTCAACAGCAGAGACAGAGACAGAGCACAGCCCGAGGCTCATCAATGCACGACTACAGAAGTGTTTAATGATGGTCACGGGAGGAGGAACGGGTCACAACACACAGTGCATCGCCCTCTGCTGGGTATAGGGGTACAGGTCAGAGTGCCCATGCTGACCCCTGTCCACCCTCACCTACAACTTCTCCATCACATGGACAGCCAGGTGTGTGCGCTCCCTGTGTTCACCTGTAAGCCAGGATGTGCTGGAGTGTCGTACGCGTGCAAATACTGCAGATACCACCTTCAGTGATCTGTAGAGAGAGCTATTTAGGTTGATCGTGGAGGTTAAGCAATGTGTTCGGCAGGTGGTCTTAATGTTTTGGCTCATAAGTGTGTGTATTAACTCTATATTCAGATATAATGTTAATAATCGTTCAAGTGAGACAAAAATGTGTGCAAAGGTTTTGTTACCCTAATTATGCTGATGAGCGCTGACATCACCAGGGGGGCAGAGAGGGGCGTGGCCTTTGGCTTTATTCCCGAGCTGTCAATCACACTGGCACTAATATTCACCCCTGTGATTAATAATCCTGTAATATCATCCGTCCCCAAACTTTTGAGGGTAACATACAGGTTCTTAAAAGTGTGGCAGTAAGTGTGCACGATAGGGAACACTTCAGTTACCTGTTTAAACACACACACACACACACAGAGGCAGACAGAGTGTGTGCAGTGTGCCGCTGCAGTGTGTGTGTTTGGTCGGGAGGCTCGGCTGCAGCAGATCAGCAGAGAGGAGCAAAGATAGCAGCAGCAGCAGCAGCAGCTCACACCTAACAGTCAGTAACACACTCCTACTGTCACTCTCCCTTCACAACACACACACTCACACACACTCACACACACACGCACGCATGCACACACGCACAAACACACATGCACACAAATGCATGCACACACATACACACACACGCACGCACACACACACACACGCACGCACTCACACACACACACACTCACACACACACACACACACATATATATATATATATTTATACACACACACACGCACACACTCATATACCCAGTGTGTGTATGCACGGTAACACTAGCATTCAAAAGTTTGGAATCAGCCTGTTATTAAAGCTGTGGATGAGCTTCACTGTCCTGGATGAGTGTAACAGTCACACATGATCAGCAGAGCTGTAGAGAATCCTAAATTACCTCACTCTTTTACAGCCATGTGCAAAAGTTTGAGCACCCCCACAAAATGTTGTTGAGTAAAAAAATCTGCATAATTTAGAAAGAAAATTCACTAAATTTAAGGGTAAAACCAGTAAAAAGCCTGTTGATGATGTTTTTACTGTTTTTAACAGAATTCTGTGTGAAAGGTAGAGAAGTGTGTGTCTGTGGAGGACAAGGCTTTCTGAAGTGATTACACATCAGCCGTACGGAGTTCATTTGATTAGGGGTGCAAAAACTTTTGCACACAACTGTATAATTACTGTGCAATAATTAATTACTGTATAATATTATATTTTAAGTAAAACAAAGTTGCATTTGTTAAAATTATTGAATAAATCTAAGATATTTCATGAAAAATGTAATTCTAATATTCTCTGTGTAGCTAATTGTTTACGTTCATTTGGTTACGTTCATTTTTCCCCAAACACAGAAAGACTGAATAAAGCTCCTGAAAACGACTCCGAGTCTGGATTATGATATTTCACATGAAATGAACCTATAATTTAGCTAGATAAGCTTATGGGTTGTGATGTAGTTTTTCAAGCTATATAATATGATATAAATACACAGTCATATCAGGACATTATGACCACCCCTGGTCTGGAATGCTCTCTGCTCGGGACGTCCCAGATGCTGCATGTCAGGGTCCACTGCAGGTATAAATAAGCAAGCACCAGTCAGCTGGAGCGGAGCGCAGAACCCTAAGCGCGGGCAAAGGGTGGGATACGGCTGGGTGCAGGGTGCAGGGTGCAGGGTGGGATGTTCGGGAGCCGCAGTAGTGAAGGAGTACAGAGAACAGACTTCTCACACACTGAGCTCCTTCCAACCACAGAACGGTGGAGCCCCTCGGCCCGCTGATGCCGGAGGGGAACAGTGGTTCCAGCACAGAGAGGTACAGAGCAACTGGCGCCCCACTGTGGAGCAGCTGACCTCTACACTGAACACCTTCCTCACCTGATTCAGTCCATACCACAACGTCCCACTGGCATCAGCCCAGCCAAGGGTGGCTATTCCCACTGTTAGCTAGGTGGTCATAATGTTCTGATATGACCGTGTTTATATATATATATATATATATATAATAAGAGCCTGTGTAAAGAGGGCAGGTGAGTCTAAACTTTTAAATCGTAGTGTATGTTTAAGTGGTTTATTACACTCTCTCTCACACACACACACACACACACACACACACACACACACACACACACACACACTCCTTTACTCACAAATACAAAATAACAGCCATAACAGCCCTGTGTGTTCTTGTGATGCGCTCTACAAAGAACAAAGAAAAATACTAAGACTGAACAGTTATAATAACACACACACACACACACACACACCTCCATTTGGAATGATTAGATACACACACTCATCTATTCCCTCTTCTGTGGAATATTTCATTCCTCACTTCCATCTCACACACACACACACTCCAGTACCTGTATGTGTGTGCGTGTGTGTGCGTGTGTGTGTGTGTGTCCTAGACCAGGTGAAAGGTGTGTAAGTATATCTGTCTCTGGATCCACTCGGTGAAGTGTGTGACGTTGGCGTACACTCCGGGTCCGAGGACTTTAGAGAAACACACGGACCCCCAGGATGTCAAACCATACAGAGTCCACCGGCCGTCAGGGTCCTCACACACCAACGGACCCCCACTGTCACCCTGGAACACACATACACACACACACACAGCACAAAAGACACATTCAGCTGCAGCTGTGCTGAGAAAGACAGATGGATCTGTGTCTGCCTTTAAAGGGGAAACTGACCCCGTCAGAGCTGTTCACACGATGGAGGTTTGAGTGGTGGGGGGGTTTGGTGTGAAACGCTCGGTTCTAGATAAGCTCCTCCAGTCAGAGCTGTTCTACAGTGGAGGTCCTAGATAAGCTCCCCCAGTCAGAGCTGGAGTTCTACAGTGGAGGTTCTAGATAAGCTCCCCCAGTCAGAGCTGTGGTTCTACAGTGGAGGTGAAGGGAAGCAGACGTCTGAAGCTCTAATAAAAGCTCCTCACAGAAAGTTCTTCACCTAATGGTGATGAAGACGCTGCCTGATGCCTGAGACACTGTTCTACCAGTTCTGAGAAGAGTTCGGCTCTAGAACCTGCTTTTAGAACCAGATCATTAAAATGGTGGAGGGATACATGCTGCAGGGTGTAGTGCGGCTACAGAAAGTAGTCCCTAAAGAAAACTGCATTAGTTGAGATTCTCTATTCACTATTTTACCTTCATCATCATCATCTTCATCATCATCATCATCATCATCATTCCATATAAAACTCAGAAGACTCGTGTAGCTGCACTGGTGGGTTTGGATAGGAAATAAATTATGGGCTGTCTCTGTGCTGTTGTCATGGCAACCGACGCCTGCTTCCATTCACCTCCACTGTAAAGAACACTGAGATATACAGAGAATTTTAAACATTGGTGGACTTCTCCTTTAATGTGTGGAACATGTACTAGACAAGTGCTAATAGAGCAGTGTGGAACTGCAGTCACTGTAATAAGAGCTGTAACTCCGCTGATCTGAGCGCAGCCTAGGGAAACACTCACACACTCTTACCATGCAGGAGTCGATGGTTCCCGCCTCGTATCCCGCACAGAGCATGCGGGAGGTGATGGTCTTCATATCGAAGTAAGACTGACACTGAGAGAGAGAGATAATCCTCACTTCTCCCTCCTGCAGCTTAAACGGCACTGAGAGAGAGAGAGAGAGAGTGAGGTGATAAACCTTTTACAGGGTGACAAATATATATATATATATATATATATATATCATTATTTTAAACTCGACTGATTGATGCAGATCTACAGTGTAGGTGCAGTGGCAGTTCCAGACACTAGAGGGTACTGTTTAGTTGAGAATGCAGGCTCTGTTCTGTCATGAGAGTATGTGTATGTACTGGTGTGTGTGTGTGTGTGTGTGTGTGTGTGTGTGTGTGTGTTATACTCACTCCGGTTACCCATGTGCCCCCAGCCAGTGATGTAGCAGTAGGTGTCAGGTGTGGGCAGATGTCCGGGCTGAGGCAGACAGACAGGCCGGACGAAGCTGCTGATGTCCACCTCTGCGTCCAGCTGGATGATGCTGATGTCGTAGTCGACAACGGCGCGATTGTAGCGCGAGTGTACGATCACTCGCTCCACATGCCGCGTCTGCATGTGCTCCGATGGGTGGTCTAGGTTATTAATACCCAAGACCACCTTCCACACATCTGCACTCTCACGCCTGCACACACACACACACGTAAATATAGCGATGGTTGAAGCTTAAGCTTTAGTATGTAGTGTGTAGTGTGTGTGTGTGTGTGTGTGTGTGTGTGACTGAGCTTGTCCTTACCCCTCAAAGCAGTGAGCTACAGTGAGTGCCCACCTCTTCCCGATCAGCACACACCCGCAGATGTGCCCGCTGGGGTCACTCTGCAGTGAACACTGCCACGGCCATCGCCCAGGGCGACTCGTACGACCTCCCAAAATCCTCTTCACCATCCGCACTGCGGGCCTGCGGCCACACTCTACCCCACACACACACACACACACACACACACGTATATCTATACTTAATTATAGTATATCCCATATGTTTTATTTATGTAAGAATCCATATGTAATAATAATATACCCTGTATGTGTTCAGTCCCTACCGTCTTTGCCGCATGTGAGAGCAATCCTTTTACGAGAGTGGCAGGAGTGCCTGAAGAAATAAACACACACACACACACACACACACACACACACACACACACACACACACACACACACATACACACACACACAGGATGTTAGGGAAAGATGACTACGGAGTATAACTAACCACACAGGAGACGGTGGAAAACTGTGTGTTACCCCCTCTTCTCCAGCAGCCCCTGCAGGGCGGTGGTGTTGCGGAGGCTCCAGTCAGGATGGACGTGCAGCCAGCGCCTCCGTCCAGCTCCAGAGACATCAACTACTGCGTCTGCTGACAGAGGAGCACTGCTCACACACACACACACACACACACACACACACACACACACACACACACAAGCTCTGTATTATTAAATGATACACACCTGGCTAAAAGGATGAACACCAGCACAAACACACATCTGATGGTCAGATTCTGTTTGATCTGTGAGCTACTTAGCATACCATAAACCCACCCTATCTGCCTGCCTGTGTGTGTGTGTGTGTGTGTGTGTGTACTCTATAAGCTACTGACCTTACCCTAAACCCAGCTGTGTGCATGCGACGGTGCTCAGGTGAGGGTTCCACTCGTCCGCACACACCTGATATTCCGCCGCTGTCTTACTGACCACCAACACAGCCGGGGACGAGCCAGATAGAGAGACTGCAGAGAGAGAGAGGGGGGGGGATTACAAAGGAACAGCCAAGGACAAAAACAGAGCAAAAGTGGGTGAAAGAGGACAGTAGGGGACAAATCTGACGTGGGCAGAAGTGAACTAGGGACAGAAAAGAACAGCAGAGAACAGGAGGGTAAAACAGGGGACAGTAGAGGACAGAAGAGGACATAATGGGATAAAAGAGGACAGCAGTGGACAGGAATGGACAGATGGGGTAAAGGGGAGTTTTGGATGGACAGGTGTGTGAATGAGGGTCTTACCGCAGTTCCACTCGTCTGAGCTGTCTGAGCAGTGTTTCCTCCCATCACACCACAGAGTGCGGTGCACACACTCATGATTATTACACTCCAGCTCATTATCACTGCACACGGCTGGAACACACACACACACACACACACACACACACACACACACACACACAGTTCATTTTCATTCCCCTGACACACTGTGCTTAGGTATCTCTCTCTCTCTCTCTCTCTCTCTCTCTCTCTTACAGCAGTTGCGCTCGTCCTCCAGCTGGCTGCAGTCGGGGAACCCGTCACAGATTCGGGAGGGCTGGACGCAGGTCCTATCTGCAGGACATTCCCACAGACCCCGCTCCTTACAGCCTGGACACGCACACACAAAGGATGGAGTCAGAGAGTGAGCGAGTGTGTGTGTGTGTGTGTGTGTGTGTG
>NC_132891.1:36978409-36985909 GCF_030463535.1 Salminus brasiliensis | reverse complement strand
GTAACTAACATTAATAAAAGTGTGTAGTGTTCAGTAATGAGAATAATGTACTGGTGTTCCCCAGGGGTGAATTCTAGGCTCACTTCTGTAGTTCTACTCTACAAATCCTCCAACCCTTCAGTACTCCACCCGCTACACTACTGAACCCACGGGAGGGGGGGGGTAGTTTCTCTACAGTGAAGCTCACTCACTGAGACAGGAGGACAAATGGGGGAGCTGCATTTTGGAGAATAATTATTACTGTTATTAAGTATTATTATTGTTGTTGTTGTTTGTTTGTTTGTTTAAAGGGACTTACAGCAGTTGAGTTCATCGCTCTTGTCCAGGCAGTCATGATCTCCATCACAGAGCCACTCTGGGGGGATACAGCGGCCCTCTCCACACCGGTGCTCCTTCACCGGGTCACACTCTACCAGAGAAGTCAAAGGTCACATATACAGCAGTAGTCCTGTCTACAGACAGTGTTAGTACAGCGTTAGTACAGCGTTAGTGCAGCGTTAGTGCAGTGTTAGTGCAGTGTTAGTGCAGCGTTAGTACAGCGTTAGTACAGCGTTAGTGCAGTGTTAGTACAGCGTTAGTACAGCGTTAGTGCAGTGTTAGTGCAGTGTTAGTACAGTGTTAGTGCAGTGTTAGTGCAGTGTTAGTACAGCGTTAGTGCAGTGTTAGTGCAGTGTTAGTACAGTGTTAGTGCAGTGTTAGTGCAGTGTTAGTACAGTGTTAGTGCAGCGTTAGTGCAGTGTTAGTACAGTGTTAGTACAGTGTTAGTGCAGTGTTAGTGCAGTGTTAGTACAGTGTTAGTACAGTGTTAGTGCTGCTCTCAGGCCTGTAGTTTCTTCATGTGCCTAAAATAGCGGGAGGCTGAACGCTCTGGGTTCCCCGTCAGCCCACAGTCACCTCCCTGTAATCCCGGGATCAATTTCAGGCCCACATATGTAACAACACAACACGTGTGTGTGCGTGCGTGTGTGTGTGTGTGGTGGGGGGGCTTACTGCAGTTGTGCTCATCACTGAGATCCCCACAGTCATCATACCCGTCACACAGCAGAGAGGAGTTCACACACCGTCCAGTTCCACAGCTGAACTCCCCCTCACCACAGTCTGAGCGAGAGACACAGAGAGACACAGAGAGAGAGAGACTTAAATACTACTGAAAATTACATGTGAGATTACATGAGAAACCAGTGTGTGTGTGTGTGTGTGTGTGTGTGTGTGTGGTACTGTAGATTTGACGCCTGTGTGAATGACGCTTTGTTAAAATGTCAGTAAAACAAAATGAACAAAAGAGAATGAGCAGCGTTTGACAGTGAAGTGTGTGTGTACGTGTGGTGTGTGTATTAGTGTACGTGTGGTGTGTGTATTAGTGTATGTGTGGTGTGTGTATTAGTGTACGTGTGGTGTGTGTATTAGTGTATGTGTGGTGTGTGTATTAGTGTAAGTGTGGTGTGTGTATGTGTGTATGTGTGGTGTGTGTATGTGTGTGTATGTGTGTGTATGTGTGTATGTGTGGTGTGTGTATTAGTGTAAGTGTGGTGTGTGTGTGTGTGTTGACTCATTTCTATGTGAATTCATTAGCGTGTGGAGGCATCGTCTCTAAGGGCAACCATGAAAATCTGTAATAATGAGTAATGTGTTTTTAATGTGTTAGCCCTCATAGCTCACACACACACACACACACACACACACACACACTGTTTTACTACACATAATGCTTCAGTCCCTGCATTTATTGTAATCCGTGTGTGTGTAGCCTGAACGTTGTCAGTGCTAACACAGCTGTGTGTTTAGTAGGGTTCAGTAACAGCTGTAGAGGATCTAGACCCCGTGGTTCTGTTCTCCTCTGTTCTACAGAAATGAGGTCAGAACTGTCCGCCATGTTCTCAAACTGCACCCAGGTCTGCTCAGTAGAGAACAGAGGCGGAGCCAGACTCTCCTACTTATTTGTTAGCCCCGCCCCCTTCTCTCAGACCTAGCCTCAGTGTCTCAGACCGTCTTCACTGAGCTTCCAGTGCAGAAGCAGAGCGGATTTCCCCTGGACTCCCAGTCTGTCCAGTAAGTGGACACTCCAGCAGTGAAAGTGCAGCTCATGTAAGTTCCTCTACAGCTCAGCTCCTTCTGACCAGAGAGGACGCCATGCAGGTCCTGCTGCAGACCACCAGTCTCTTCCAGCCAAGACTGTCAATCACTTCATTCCTAAGTGTAGTCCCGCCTTCTTACAATAGAGCAGCGTGGTCTTGCTGGTCATGCTGGTCTGTCAGCCTGATGAAGCTTCGTCATACTGGTTGTCTAAGCTGGTCCGGCTGATCATGTTTGTAGACCAGCTAACCCATCAGCCTCAAACAGAAACACACTCCAGACATTAACAACTAGAGCTCACAAAGGCCTATGAAAATGTGTGTGTGTGTGTGTGTGTGTGTGTGTGTGTGTGTGTGTGTGTGTGTGTGTCTTACTGCAGTCTGCCTCGTCACTCCAGTCGTCACAGTCATTGAATCCATTACACACCAGTTTCCGGGGGACACAAATTCCTGTGGCACACAGAAAGCTGTCCGTGCCTCCACACACTGCTACAGAATAAACAAACAAACACAATCACAAACAAACAAACAAACAAACAAACAGAAAAAACTGCTACATGCAAAATTATTAAACCCTTAAATCAGTATTATATGAGAACTGCTATTTTTGCTCCAGGGCTCCCCCTACAGGTGGGGAGTGTAATTTACTTTTAGTCCACTGCAGTAAATACTGATCAGGCTTTGAGCGCCCCCTCATGGACAGCTGTACACATGCCTTTCTGGACAGTGTGAGAGCTGCAGAAACTTGATCTGAAGGTGTAGCAGCATGTGGGCGGAGGTGGTAGAGTAATACTACAGAATTTTACACTAATATGACTCTATGGGTTATGCAGCGTTACACAGCAGTTCTGGAGAGAGGTTCTCCTCCTGCAGCTCCACCACCAAACCTCCATAGTGCAGTAGCAGCAGCAGCGCTCCGGCCCGGAGTGGGAATGACGGAGACGCCCTTCTCCCTGTTCCAGTCAGTGGAGCATCAGCATGAGTTAAAGTGGAGCTGATACAGCATGACGGTTTAAGGTGGAGCTGATACAGGATGATTGTTTAGGGTGAAGCTCATACAGGATGAAGGTTTAAGGTGGAGCTGGTACAGGATGATGGTTTTAAAGGTAATCAGACTGTCGGTCTCAACTCCGTAATCAGACACATCTGACAAATACGAATACTGTCTACAT
Source organism: Salminus brasiliensis (assembly GCF_030463535.1). Taxonomy (NCBI): domain Eukaryota; kingdom Metazoa; phylum Chordata; class Actinopteri; order Characiformes; family Bryconidae; genus Salminus; species Salminus brasiliensis. Next base: position 36,982,665 of record NC_132891.1, on the reverse strand, counting down.
AACTGTGTCTGTGTGTGTGTGTGTGTGTGTGTGTGTGTAACACTCACAGGGCTTCCCCTTGGCGTGACGGGGTGTGTAGCAGGCCGGGTGTGTGTGTGTTGAGCTGATGTTGGTGAACTGGGAGCAGCGCAGGAACTCGGGCCAGGAGGCGTTAAACATCTGCAGAACCGGCTCACAGCCCTCTCTCGCCGCCTCGCAGAACGACTGACACGGCAGCAGGAAGCGGCTGGAGACACACCGCAAGCTCAGTGACCCTCACACCAACACCTTCACTAGTGTTACACACACACACACCGTTACACACACACTGTTACACACACACTGTCACACACACACTGTCACACACACACTGTTACACACACACTGTTACACACACCGTTACACACACACTGTTACACACACACACCATTATACACACACTGTTACACACATTGTACACACACCATTACACACAGCGCTGATCAAAAGACTGAACTCTCACTTAAAGCTGGAAATAAACTGAAACTCATGAAGAAAAATTGCTTCAAATAGAAAATACCAGTGTTAGCAATTTACAAGTGGGTGCTAGGGTGTTGCTAAGTGGTTGCTATGGTGCTACACAGGTTCTATGCTGTTCCAAGTGGTTGCTATAGTGTTGTTAAGCAAATGCTATGGGGTGCTAAGCGATTGAAAGGTTGTTAGTGTGTTGCTAGATGTTTGCTTTGAGGTTGCCATTTGGTTACTATCACGTCCAAGGTGGTTGCTAGGATGGTCGCTTTATTGTCATAATTGTTTGCATGGATATTCTGAGGCGGTTTCCAGAGTGTTGCAAGGTGGTTACTATGGGGATGTTTTGTGGTTACTATTGTGTCCAAGGCGAAAGTCTAAAATGGTTCTCATGCTGTTGCTAAGTGGTTGCTACGGTGTTGTTAAGCAGGTGCTATGGTATTACAAATGTTTTTTAATCTAGGTGCCAGGTGGTTTCTGTATTGATCCAAGTGGTTGCTATGGTGGTTGCTTCAGTGTGCTAGGTGGTTGCTAGGATGTTGTGAGATGAAGCTCCTAGAGTGTTACTATGGTGTTGCTATGTAGTTGCTATGGTGTTGTTAATATACACCCTAATGAGAAACCGTAGCTCTGCCTTGGTGTATATCACAATAAAAACATAGACATTAGTGGGCGGAGCCTGAAGAGGGCTGAGGACAGGGTGGAGGACAGAGAGAAAGCAGAGGGAGGGGTACTTAGAGTTTATGGGCTTCTTCAAATGTCCTTCACACACACTCAGTCAGACTGATCCGGAGGAAATACACACACACACACACACACGCGCGCAGGTACCTGCTGTCTCCCTGGTGAACACACTGGGGCAGAGCTATAGAGCAGCCGAACAGCATGATGTGTCTGTAGCAGCTCAGTCTGCTCAGGTAACTGAAGAACTTCAGGAACATCTCTAACTCCGCCCCCTTCACCACCGCCCCTCCCGGCAACACACCGCTCTGGTTATATGGCAACATGTGACACTGGCCCTCCGTGATGTCAAAGCAGGTGCCTAAGGAACACACACACACACACACACACACACACACACACACATACACACACACACACATACATAAATACACACCCCATAAATCACTGAACTGGACAAAGCTCCAGTGGTCCAGAGACACCGGAGAACCCGTTCTATTCCACCTTAAACAGCACAGCTCAGGACTTTTTAAAAGAACAGTAGATGTGCAAGTACACTATATGGCTAAAAGTATTGGGACACCCACACATTCCCCCTACAGGAGCTTTTTGACGTCCCATTCTAACCCCACAGGCTGTATTAATCTGGAGCTGGTCCCTCTCTGCAGCTCTACCAGCAGCAGCAGCAGGTCTGGAGCTCTGCTGCAGTTACTGAGTCAGTCTGAGGCTTTTCTGCACTCTGCTCTGAGCTCAGCACTCGGCCCTGACCCCGCTCTGTAACTTTACGTGGTCTGACAGACACTCGGTGGACACTGAGCTGCTCTCTGTGAGCTGTTCCTCCTAAACTCTTCCACTGTTCAATAATAACACCACTCACAGCTGATGGAGGAAGATCTAGGAGGGAGGAGATTTCACCAGCTGACTTGTTGTTGTTGGTGCAGCGGTGTCTCCTATTACATACAGAACCACGCTGGAGCTCAGTGAGCTCTTCAGAACCTCCTGTTCTTTCACTGATGTGTGGAAGAAAGACAGACTGCAGGACTAGAGGCTGGGGTTTATACAGATGTGACAGCAGGACTGGATCAAACACCTGAATTCAGTGATTAAGAGGGGTGTCCCAATACTTTTGTCCACATAGTGTATGTAAACACAGAAGGAGACAGGGAGTCAGTTGAAGCGGAGTAAAGCAGCGTCTAACAACATATATATATTGTGTATATATATTTATATATATACAGTGAGTCCAAGAAGTATTTGATCCCTTGCTGATTTTCTTTGTTTGCCCACTAATAAAGACACTATCCTTCTGCACTTTTAATGGTAGATATATTCTAACATGGAGAGACAGAATATCAAGACAAAAATCCAGAATATAATTTTAAAGAATATATTTTAATTAATTTGTATTTCAATGAGGAAAATAAGTATTTGATCCCTCTTGCCAAACACACTCAATACTTAGTGGCAAAGCCTTTGTTTGCAAGCACAGCGGTGAGACGTTTGTTGTAGTTAACCACAAGTTTAGCACACACACCAGGGGGAATTTTGGCCCACTCTTCTTTGCAGATCCTCTCTAAATCATGAAGGTTGGTGGGCTGTCGCTTGGCAACTCTGACCTTCAGCTCCCTCCATAGATTTTCGATCGGATTGAGGTCTGGCGACTGGCTGGGCCACTCCATGACCTTAATGTGATTTTTCTTGAGCCAATCCTTTGTTGCCTTTGCTGTATGTTTAGGGTCGTTATCATGTTGGAAGACCCAACCACGGCCCATTTTCAGATCCCTGGCAGAGGGGAGGAGGTTGTCCCTCAGGATTGTGCGGTACATGGCTCCATCCATCTTCCCAGTGATGCGGTGAAGTAGCCCTGTACCCTTGGCAGAGAAACACCCCCAAAACATTATGCTTCCACCTCCATGCTTGACGGTGGGCACAGTGTTCTTGGGGTCATAGGCAGCATTTTTCTTCCTCCACACATGGCGGGTGGAGTTGAGGCCAAAAAGTTCAATTTTGGTCTCGTCTGACCACAAAACCTTCTCCCAATAACTTGGTTCATCTTTCAAATGATCATTGGCATACTTGAGGCGCGCCTCCACATGTGCTCTCTTCAGCAGGGGTACCTTTCGGGCACTGCAGGATGTGAATCCATTGTTGCGCAAAGTGTTGCCAATTGTTTCCTTGCAAACTGTGGTCCCAGCTGCCTTCAGGTCATTTGCTAACTCCTGCCGAGTGGTTGCAGGACGATTTCTGACTGTTCTCAGCATCATTGCCACCCCACGAGGCGAAATCTTCTTTGGAGCACCGGGCCGAGGTCTGTTGATTGTCATGTTATACTCTTTAAACTTTCTGATAATTGCACCAATAGTTGTTACTTTCACATCCAACACCTTACTAATCTTTTTGTAGCCCATTCCAGCTTTGTGAAGGTCAACAATTCTGACTCTGAGGTCCTGTGACAGCTCTTTGGTTTTACCCATGTTGGAGACTTGAAATCTGTGTGATCTGTCTGATTCTGTGGACAGGTGTTTTTCACACAAGTGATTAGTGAGAACAGGTGGCTTCAGGTCAGGTAACAAGTTGATTGGGAGTGTCTAACTGGTCTGTAAAAGCCAGAACTGCTAATGAATACTAAGGGATCAAATACTTATTTCACTCCATGAAATACAAATCAATTAATATATATTCCTTAGATTTATTTTCTGGATTTTCTTTTTAATATTCTGTCTCTCCATGTAAGAATACATCTACCATTAAAAGTATAGAATGATCATGTCTTTATTAGTGGGCCAACGAAGAAAATCAGCAAGGGATCAAATACTTCTTGGACTCACTGTATATACATATCGTGTGTATAATGTGTGTGTATATTGTGTGTATAGTGTGTGTGTATATTGTGTGTATAGTGTGTGTATATATTGTGTGTATATTGTGTGTATAGTGTGTGTGTATACTGTGTGTATATTGTGTGTATAGTGTGTGTGTGTATATTGTGTGTATAGTGTGTGTATATATTGTGTGTATAGTGTGTGTGTATACTGTGTGTATAGTGTGTGTATATATTGTGTGTGTATATTGTGTGTATAGTGTGTGTG
>NC_132891.1:36930909-36973409 GCF_030463535.1 Salminus brasiliensis | reverse complement strand
TCGGGCTCTCACTCTCTCAGGCTCTCGGGCTCTCGGGCTCTCACTCTCTCAGGCTCTCTGGCTCTCACTCTCTCAGGCTCTCAGGCTCTCGGGCTCTCGGGCTCTCACTCTCTCAGGCTCTCGGGCTCTCACTCTCTCAGGCTCTCACTCTCTCAGGCTCTCAGGCTCTCACTCTCTCAGGCTCTCAGGATCTCGGGCTCTCACTCTCTCAGGCTCTCGGGCTCTCACTCTCTCAGGCTCTCGGGCTCTCAGGCTCTCACTCTCTCAGGCTCTCGGGCTCTCACTCTCTCAGGCTCTCGGGCTCTCGGGCTCTCACTCTCTCAGGCTCTCGGGCTCTCGGGCTCTCACTCTCTCAGGCTCTCGGGCTCTCACTCTCTCAGGCTCTCAGGCTCTCGGGCTCTCGGGCTCTCACTCTCTCAGGCTCTCGGGCTCTCACTCTCTCAGGCTCTCACTCTCTCAGGCTCTCAGGCTCTCACTCTCTCAGGCTCTCAGGCTCTCGGGCTCTCACTCTCTCAGGCTCTCGGGCTCTCACTCTCTCAGGCTCTCAGGCTCTCGGGCTCTCGGGCTCTCACTCTCTCAGGCTCTCGGGCTCTCACTCTCTCAGGCTCTCGGGCTCTCGGGCTCTCACTCTCTCAGGCTCTCAGGCTCTCGGGCTCTCACTCTCTCAGGCTCTCAGGCTCTCGGGCTCTCGGGCTCTCACTCTCTCAGGCTCTCGGGCTCTCACTCTCTCAGGCTCTCAGGCTCTCACTCTCTCAGGCTCTCGGGCTCTCACTCTCTCAGGCTCTCAGGCTCTCACTCTCTCAGGCTCTCAGGCTCTCGGGCTCTCACTCTTTCAGGCTCTCGGGCTCTCACTCTCTCAGGCTCTCAGGCTCTCGGGCTCTCGGGCTCTCACTCTCTCAGGCTCTCAGGCTCTCGGGCTCTCGGGCTCTCACTCTCTCAGGCTCTCGGGCTCTCACTCTCTCAGGCTCTCGGGCTCTCACTCTCTCAGGCTCTCAGGCTCTCGGGCTCTCACTCTCTCAGGCTCTCAGGCTCTCGGGCTCTCGGGCTCTCACTCTCTCAGGCTCTCGGGCTCTCACTCTCTCAGGCTCTCAGGCTCTCGGGCTCTCACTCTCTCAGGCTCTCAGGCTCTCGGGCTCTCGGGCTCTCACTCTCTCAGGCTCTCGGGCTCTCACTCTCTCAGGCTCTCGGGCTCTCAGGCTCTCGGGCTCTCGGGCTCTCAGGCTCTCGGGCTGAGGGGAAGCGAGAGCAGTGAGGCGTGTCGGACTGGACTGGAAACTCAGCCTCTAAACTGCAGCTTTATTCTGAGTGGAAGCGTTTCTCCAGCTCTGATCAGCCGGACCATCTGACCTGTCTGCCACGTTCCACTCAGCCTGAGAGAACCGCTCCTCTACCACACACACACACTGATACACATCTAAACACACAACAACAACACAGTCCACTAAAGGGAGTGACCCGGCACACCAAGAATAACACACATCACCAGGACCTACACCAGAACAGAGGACTGACACACTGACCAGAGGGGTGACCCAGCAACATAAGCCCAAACGGGCAAATACAGCACAACAACAACAACAGCAACAACAGCTACTACAACAACAACAATAAATACAACTACAACAACAACAATTACAACTTCTAGAACTACAACAACTACAACAACAACTACAACAACAACAATTACAACTTCTAGAACTACAACAACTACAACAACAACTACAACAACAACAATTACAACTTCTAGAACTACAACAACTACAACAACTACTACAACTTCTAGAACAACAACAACAACTACAACAACAATTACAACAATTACAACTTCTAGAACAACAACTACAACAACAATTACAACAACTACAACAACATGAACTCCAGCAGCAGCAGTGTGTAGGTTCCTCTCTCTGTAATAACACACACTTACCCCCGTCACGTGCACGCATTACAGCACTGAATTAAAGCTAATTGAAACAAATTAAAGATAAAAGCTCATTCATAATCAGCTTCACTTTCATCTTTGTGAGGTGCTACCTGGAACCGCGTGCCGTAGGAACTCTGATAACGCGCGTTCTGCTCTGATGTCGCGCGCTAAAGTCCGCTCTTCGCATCCCCGGTTCTCTCACCGGCTCGAGCTCAGCTCGCGCTCCTCCGTGCAGCAGCAAGACTGAGGAGCGAACCTCGCGCGCACAGCAGTCTTAAAGAGGCGGGGGCGGGGCCTGGTTGTGCGCATGCGCGGTATTCAGAAACGCTCCCAATCTTTAAAATTCTATATTTAATCCAATAGAATTAACATCACTGATACAGAACATACAGGTGTGACAGACAGGTGACCCCCCCCCCCCCCAAACAGCCCCTCAGAGTAAAGAGGAGAAACAGCCCAGCCCACAGAGTTCACCTCCAAACCTCTAATCACCCAGTCCTACCCCCCACAAACCTGTCACTCATACTAATCATTTAATCCTGAGCAATTACATTACTCAAACCCGGTACTCACAATTACTCACACTACTGCTTCAATTACATTACTCAAACCCGGTACTCACAATTACTCACACTACTGCTTCAATTACATTACTCAAACCCGGTACTCACAATTACTCACGCTACTGCTTCAATTACATTACTCAAACCCGGTACTCACAATTACTCACACTACTGCTTCAATTACATTACTCACACTACTGCTTCAATTACATCACTCAAACCCGGTACTCACAATTACTCACACTACTGCTTCAATTACATTACTCAAACCCGGTACTCACAATTACTCACACTACTGCTTCAATTACATTACTCAAACCCGGTACTCACAATTACTCACGCTACTGCTTCAATTACATCACTCAAACCCGGTACTCACAATTACTCACACTACTGCTTCAATTACATTACTCAAACCCGGTACTCACAATTACTCACGCTACTGCTTCAATTACATTACTCAAACCCGGTACTCACAATTACTCACACTACTGCTTCAATTACATTACTCAAACCTGACCAGAGCTCAACATCACTGTACACACTCACAGCTCAGCACCCCAACACACACACTGTCCCACCACAGTCTTCACCTCAGTGTGTGTGTGTGTGTGTGTGTGTGTGTGAGGGGGGTGTTAGGACCCAGGGCCCCGCAGTTTAGCTCCTATTTTTACTCCGGTATTTGTGCTTCAGACTTTCCGCAGGCTGAGGGGAACCTGAGAGCCGGAGGGGCTTCGGGGGTATTTATAGAGACCATACAGAGGAAAGAAACACACACTGTGTGTGTGTGTGTGTGTGTGTGTGTGTGTGTGTCAGAGAAGATAAAGAGGAATGAATTAAAATTTCATTCCAAATCTCAGCAGGACACCTCCAAACACATACGCATCATTAAATTCTACACAGACAACATCATACAATTCAGTCTACGTTCTAGATAACAGCGAGTCCTACACACTCAAAAACCATATAAGCAAGCCTATTACAGATTACATGAAAGGGGAAGTCCACCAGTGTTTCAAATTCTCCACCCAACTCAGAGTGAGAGAGGAGCTCGGTCAGAGCCGGGGGTTCAGACACTGACCCCTTCTGATCTCTCTACAGTGGTGGTGAAGGGTACCAGGCACTGGTCGTCATGACTACAACACAGATACAGCCCATAATTTATCTCCTATCCAAACCCACCAGTGCAGCTACACGAGTCTTCTGAGTTTTATATGGAGTGATGATGATGATGATGATGAAGGTAAAATAGTGAATAGAGAATCTCAACTAATGCAGTTTTCTTTAGGGACTACTTTCTGTAGCCGCACTACACCCTGCAGCATGTATCCCTCCACCATTTTAATGATCTGGTTCTAAAAGCAGGTTCTAGAGCCGAACTCTTCTCAGAACTCTGGTAGAACCGTGTCTCAGGCATCAGGCAGCGTCTTCATCACCATTAGGTGAAGAACTTTCTGTGAGGAGCTTTTATTAGAGCTTCAGACGTCTGCTTCCCTTCACCTCCACTGTAGAACCACAGCTCCGACTGGGGGAGCTTATCTAGAACCTCCACTGTAGAACTCCAGCTCTGCCTGGGAGAGCTCAATAATCTATAATCACTCTATAATCACTCAATAATCTATAATCACTAAATAATCACACTATAATCACTCAATAATCTATAATCACTCAATAATCTATAATCACTCTATAATCTTTAATCACTCTATAATCTATAATCACTCAATAATCTATAATCACTCTATAATCTTTAATCACTCTATAATCTATAATCACTCAATAATTATAATCACTCTATAATCACTCAATAATCTATAATCACTCTATAATCTATAATCACTCAATAATCTATAATCACTCTATAATCACTCAATAATCTATAATCACTCAATAATCTATAATCACTCAATAATCTATAATCACTCTATAATCACTCTATAATCTATAATCACTCTATAATCACTCTATAATCTATAATCACTCAATAATCTATAATCACTCTATAATCACTCTATAATCTATAATCACTCTATAATCACTCTATAATCTATAATCACTCAATAATCTATAATCACTCTATAATCTATAATCACTCAATAATCTATAATCACTCTATAATCACTCTATAATCTATAATCACTCTATAATCTATAATCACTCTATAATCACTCTATAATCTATAATCACTCCATAATCACTCTATAATCTATAATCACTCAATAATCTATAATCACTCTATAATATATAATCACTCTATAATCTATAATCACTCTATAATCACTCTATAATCTATAATCACTCTATAATCGCTCTATAATCGCTCTATAATCTATAATCACTCTATAATCTATAATCACTCTATAATCTATAATCACTCTATAATCACTCTATAATCTATAATCACTCTATAATCACTCTATAATCTATAATCACTCAATAATCTATAATCACTCTATAATCTATAATCACTCTATAATCACTCAATAATCTATAATTACTCTATAATCTATAATCACTCTATAATCTATAATCACTCTATAATCTATAATCACTCTATAATCACTCTATAATCTATAATCACTCTATAATCTATAATCACTCTATAATAACTCTATAATCTATAATCACTCTATAATCTATAATCACTCTATAATCTATAATCACTCTATAATCTATAATCACTCTATAATCACTCTATAATCTATAATCACTCTATAATCTATAATCACTCTATAATCTATAATCACTCTATAATCACTCTATAATCTATAATCACTCTATAATCACTCTATAATCTATAATCACTCTATAATCTATAATCACTCTATAATCACTCTATAATCTATAATCACTCTATAATCACTCTATAATCTATAATCACTCTATAATCTATAATCACTCTATAATCACTCTATAATCTATAATCACTCTATAATCTATAATCACTCTATAATCACTCTATAATCTATAATCACTCTATAATCTATAATCACTCTATAATCACTCTATAATCACTCTATAATCTATAATCACTCTATAATCTATAATCACTCTATAATCACTCTATAATCTATAATCACTCTATAATCACTCTATAATCTATAATCACTCAATAATCTATAATCACTCTATAATCTATAATCACTCAATAATCTATAATCACTCTATAATAACTCTATAATCACTCTATAATCTATAATCACTCTATAATCACTCTATAATCTATAATCACTCTATAATCTATAATCACTCTATAATCTATAATCACTCTATAATAACTCTATAATCACTCTATAATCTATAATCACTCTATAATCACTCTATAATCTATAATCACTCTATAATCTATAATCACTCTATACAGCCTCGACACAAACATATAAAGTCGTGTCTCGCGACCCGTGTGTGTCTCTTACCGGTTTCTCGGGACTGTGCGCGCGCTCCATCATCATGTGTGCCGCGCGCACGCATGTACGCGCGCGCTCGCTCGTTCCCGGTGTGCGTTTCCTTCTGCGGGGTGCTTCTGCTGCGCGCACGAGCCGCTCTCAGAGGCATACACATTAAACGCGCAGAACAGAACGGACCGGTGACTCCGCCCACAAGAGCGAGCGCGAGCCCGGCCTCCTTCCAGTAGCTTAAACCCGGACTGCTGTTTGGATGGGACGCCGTGCAGGAGGGCCAATCAGAACAGAACTCGTTTACATACATCAAAGACTGAGTATCTTCTGAAATCAAGGGTATTAAACTGTCTCTACTGTCCAGAGAAGAAGACTTTCTACTAGACTTTGGAGGAACATTGCTGTAAGGATTTGATTGAATTCAGCAATAAGAGTGTTAGTGAGGTCAGGATGTTATCCCACCTCATCTTCTCCAACTCCTCAACTCCTCCCAAAAGTACTGGATGGAGCTCCTCCACCATAACTCCAGAGAACACAGTTCTTCCACTGCTCCACAGCTCCTCAATGCTGGGGGGCTTTATACCCCTCTAGCCCACGCCTGGCATTAGGCAGCATGGAGCTAATAGGGTCATGATGTTGATCTGCTCCAGAGAGTCCTATTCTATTGGCAGTACTTCTTCTCTACAGGGACTAGACAAGCTGTGTGTGCATTTGTACATCTGTGTGAGCAATGGGAGCAGCTTACAGTAGCTGAATGCATTCATTAGAAAGAATCTTAAAGGTGCAGTAATCATAAATCAACAAATTTATAAAATCTTAGCTTTTGTGAGGTCACAAAAACAAATTTACATATTTACATAACGTCCACCTATTCAGTCTGCAGCAGTTTAGCCCCGCCCATTCACGCTGGCATTATACAGAGCATTAGCAGCTTGGACTAGAATTTTTGAATAGGCACAATACATGGGCAGCCAATGAGAACAGACTTAATTTACATATATCATGGGAGCAGTAACAATAGCAAACTTTAATTTAAGAGATAAACAGAGGCTGGATTAATTAACTATGACTTTTAATAACACTTATTTAAAAATAAAATAAAGATAAATGTAGAATATGAGTTCTTTAACGATCACACCTCTGTTCACCTGAAACTTTGTAATTGTCTTGACACTACACACACAAATCCAACACACACACACACACACACACACACACACACACACACACACACACACACACACACACACACACACACACACACACACCCAATTACAGCGCAGCAGGAAAACAGGGTGAACTTTCAGGAAAACAAGCTCGTATCTTTAATGAAAGCTGACTTTATTCATAATGAATTCATATCACACAGATTCCTGTTCTTAAAGGAGAAGAACGTTAAACTCAAAATCATCAGCAGCCTAAACCAAAACATCTACAGCTAGAACCAATCAGGTCTTTAGAATTAACTCAGGAGATCTAGAACAGGTACTTTAGTCCATGTAAATAAGCTTTAACAAATGGAGGTCTGGTTGAATGCAGCCTCACCAAACACACACACACACACACACTGTCTGAATCTGCATGTAAACATGCCTGCAATACCTCTTAGTGCTGACCAGGGCTGCGGGACACACTGATTAATAATCAATACTGTAGTACTGACCCCACTGACCAAATACAGCATGGGTGTGACTGTGAGCATGCTGACCAATCACAGCTCTGGATGGGTTTCCGTCCATGTAAGCCAGTAGAAGTGAGTTATTGTGGTTTAGGTAAAGCAGGTGACTGGTTAACCCGGTCTTCTTACTGGATAACCAGTGTGTATTACAGCTCCAGTATGAATCTTTAACCAAGTGTGTTCATACAGTGCAGTTCTGAACACCACCTTTAAAGGCACTAACTGTGTGTGTGTGTGTGTGTGTGTGTTTGGAACAGGGCAGTCTCATGGAGCCAACTGCCCTCCCTAGGCTCCGCCCAACACTGTGTAGCTCACATAGTAACATGAATAATTAGGGTAGAATATTAATAACGTGCATTAATGTCCAGTTCCACAGGCATCAGCATCCTCTAGTTGACCTGCAGTAGGTAGAACACTCCAACAGCTAATAGGACGCCACAGACAGGCACCAGCAGGTACTTCTTGTACTTAAGCCACACCCCTTCCTCCACCTCCACTTCAGTGTTCCGCCGGTTCTTCTTCCGCTTCCCTTTCTGGCGCTTCTCGAAGGCCTCCAGCTCCGCCTGACACACACAATGACACCAGGACACAGTAAGAGTGTGAGACGGGGTATTTAGTTCCTGACTCTGAAGACAGGTGGGAAAATCTACCCTGCGTGTGGGCGGGGCTGTCCTGGCGGTGGGCTTCTGCAGAGTGAGTGTGTAAAATTATCGCTATGAGCTGGAGGTCAGATCTTACCTGCTGTTTCTTCATCTCTTCCTCCTTCATCGCCCTCTCCTCAGCCTCACGAGCCTGAACACACACACACACACACACACACACACACACACAATTCATTTCTACTTTTCTCCAATGAAAGTTATTTGTGTTTTAAATGAGGGTGTGTACAAAGTGTTGAGGGGTGTGTGTGTGTGTGTGTGTGTGTGGTGTGTGTGTTGTAGTAGGCATTAGTTCTATGGTGTGTTGTAAAGGTTTAGTGTCTTTTGTGTCTGGCATTAGCCATTAGCTCTACATTGTGGTCTAATGGTTTAGTGTCTCTTTGTGTGTGTGTGTGTGTGTGTGTGTGTGTGTGAGAAAGAGTGAGTGTGTGTCCTGTGCTAATGCTCCCCTAATGGCTCCTGCCACTTTTTATGACCCCTCTGGCAGAGCATAAAACACATCAGACAATGGTGAATTTTACACCCCATTACCATGGGAACACACCCGGACTGTGTGTGTGTGTGTGTGTGTGTGTGTGTGTGTGTGTGTGTGTGTGTGTAATCTGGTAGCTAGTGGAGTTTAGGAGGTCTGAGCAATTATGCCGCAGTTTCCCGATTCCCCAACATTCCGGACTCCACTCAGCTCCTTATTAAAGAGGCTTTACAGACAGGGAGAGACCAACACTGGGAGTAATGGCTCTTTTCCGAGCGACTGCTAATCTGAACCCGGAACACTGTGTTTGAGTACCTGTGTCCTATTTCCATATCCATTTCCATAACAGTACCCAGACACAGCAAAAGGGGTTCTTAACCAACAAACATGCGTCTCCTACTAATCACTCCATTTCGCTTTTTCACAGTTCAGTCATTCCTAGTCCCCTACTATCTAGAACCCCTCTATCAGACAATGTGCTGGAGGGATGAAGGCTATCACGGTCGTCCTCCACATCTTCTAAAACTGCCGCCAACACAACCCTACTGGAGCTCAACACGCTGGGAGAAGAACACCAACTGCTAATTCTGCTATGTCAGCTAACAGACGCCCACATAGAGAGTGTGTGTGTGTGGTGTGTGTCATACCTCAGTGTATTTCCTCTGTAGTTCTCTACAGGTGTCGTCACACACCACCAAATCTTCCTCTTGTCTGGCACGAGAACATGAAAACTCCTACACACACACACACAGGTCCATTTGTGTTAGCCTCTGTGTCCACTCACATCACACCAATTTGAGGGTGTTGAAGTTCTATTGATAAATTAATGGTGGTGTTTCTTAACAGGGCGCTGTAGTAAAAGCTGGGATTTCAGTAACAGCCAATCTATACTGACATGTTAATGAGCTCATGCATATTAATGACCAACTTTCAGTGCCTGTTTGAGTGTCCTGTTGAGCGAAAGTCTCTGAATCAGAGTCTGAGGTTCTAATTACAGAAGCAGAAGTGCTGTTTGATCAAATGCAGCTACAAATAACCAGTAAAAGAAATACACTGATCACAAACAGCATCACTCCAACGTCCCTCCAGTCAGAAGCAACAGCCAGTGTGGGTCGATTTCACAGACAGGTGTGTGTTCAGCACCTTTTTGATCCTCTTGCACGGACACTTCAGTTTAACTCTCTGGGTGCAGTTCTCCTCACACTCCCCAGCATGGCACAGCTCCTTACAGCGATGACCACACTTCAGCTATACACACACACACACACACACACACACACACACACACACACACACACACACACACACACACACACACAACAAAAGAGAGAGAGGGGGGGGGCATGTTAGTCTGTTCGGAGAATGTGTTTGTGCTTAGGTGCCCACATCTGCATAAATACATTAAATTCCAGCTGTGTGGAGCCACTCTTGTGGCTGAATGCAATCAAATTCTCACATCAATGCTCTTCAAAATCCAGTAGAAAGGCTTCTTCTCTAGACAGCTCCAAAAACAAAAGTGGGATAAACTCTTTTCAATACCCTTGATTTCAGAAGAAACAATGAATGAGCAGGTGTCCCAATACTTTTGTCAGTATAGTGTACAAGGCTAAAGTAGAATACAATATAGTAGAGTACAATATAAACTAATAAATGAACTACGGTGGAACAGGAAATTGACACTGCATGGCTCGCTGTTATCTAGAACATGGACTGAAGTAAACAAACAAACAGGATGTAATGAAGATATAAACAGAACCTTAAGAACAGATCAGATCAGTGTGGCTCAGAGGATCAGGAAGGAATGATGGGGAATCTGGACAGCCTGAGCCACTGTAAACACACTGCAGCACACAGCCAACTTGGGCAGTGTGTGTGTGTGAGTTTGATGGGAGGGGTATCTTTCCAGGAACTGTGCTGGATAAAAACCTGTTATTTTTGGTGGTTTCTTTTCTGCAATATACTGTGTGTGTGTGTGTGTGTGTGTGATGGAATGGAGTGTGACAGAAAGCCTGGATGTTTGAAGTTGGACTGCAGCGTTACACAACTTAACCAGAGTCAGATTCTCCCCTTAAACACAGACCAGCTTCAAACACCGGAGGCGGACCCTCACACTGAGACCCTTCACAGTGGAACATCCTTAAAGGGGTTCTGTGTGGAACCATGTCACCTCAAAGAACCATCAGAATGCATATAGGGTCTCTTCAAGATCAAAGAAAAGCTCTTATAGATGTTACTTTGTGTGGTTGTGTCTTCGCCTGTCAATCAGAGGATTAAAGGAGCAGTTTGTCGACAAATCAGACCCTTATGATTGATCTCTGATCAGATTCAGGCGATCAGACGAGACATGTTTGGTATTGGACGTGTGCTTCTTTAGTTTACAACAGGACACGCTAAGCTAACGCTGCTAACAAACACCACTAACAAACGCTGGACTTAGACTGTCACCTATTTACTCAGGTCACACACCATCCTGTTCAAAACACTGTTCACAACACACACTGAAAGTGGGCGTGTTTATCCATCACTACAGATTATAATAAAACACAGAAGTGCACCTACACTACATGGACAAAAGTATTGGGACACCTGCTCATTTATTGTTTCTTTTGACCTCTGGCCAGGGGTTTGACAGGCTGTGTGTGTGTGTGTGTGTGTGTGTGTGTGCGCATTTGCACATCTGCGTCAGCTGAATGCATTCATTAAGGGTAGTAGGGGTGTTCACAAATATTTGGACAGAGTATGTAATGAGTCCTCTAAAACTAAAACTTGAAAAGAAGTAGTGTCAGGAGTTCAGAGTGACGCCCCTCAGACAGACCTCAGACAGAGGGAGAGCGAGAGATGAGATTACCATGTGAGAGAGTGAGCTAAGCAGAAAGGATTGTGTGTGTGTGTGTGTGTGTGTGTGTGTGTGTGTGTGTGTGTAGTTTAAAGATTAAAGTAAATGAGTGTAAGTGTTTGCAGGTGAAGCTAATCTCCAGCACAGCCATTACAGATCAGCCAATCACGGCACGACACACACAGCTCTGATTTTCAGATAAACTGAAGGTTCTGATAACTTGCGCAATTTCTTCTGTTTCCATCAGCTGCTGTTCTGCCTCAGTTCCTGAGGGGGGCGTAACATGCTCACACCGCACCGTCAGTCTCCCTCAGTGTGCAGCGTTTACAGTGGAGGGGCTTAACTGTATTAGCTGTGTTTAAAGCAGCTGTGTTTCATAAATGCAGAGCATCCCATTCAGCCTACAGCAGTTTAGCCCCACCCATTCAGCCTACAGCAGTTTAGCCCCACCCATTCAGCCTACAGCAGTTTAGCCCCACCCATTCAGCCTACAGCAGTTTAGCCCCACTCATTCAGCCTACAGCAGTTTAGCCCCACCCATTCAGCCTACAGCAGTTTAGCCCCACTCATTCAGCCTAAAGCAGTTTAGCCCCACCCATTCAGCCTACAGCAGTTTAGCCCCACCCATTCAGCCTACAGCAGTTTAGCCCCACCCATTCAGCCTACAGCAGTTTAGCCCCACCCATTCAGCCTAAAGCAGTTTAGCCCCACCCATTCATTTTACAGCAGTTAATGTTTCATCTCCTCCTTTAACTCTCCTTATTATTCTCTTTCTTTCATCATTTTCCTCACTGTCACACACACACACACCTGTTTAGGGCACTGGTTCTTGCAGGAGGTGAGCAGTTTTCTACCTTTCTCATCTGCAGAAGTCAACTTCCTACAAACAAACAAACAAACAAACAAACAAACATGTTTACACTATTCAGTAAACAGGAGGAGCTCCTCCGCACCACAGCCCTGAGGATCATCATCCAGAGTGTGCCTCTATTACTGCATCAGTCTGGACCAAACCTCTGTTTCTAATAAAGTGGCCAGTGAGTGGAGCACAAGTACATCTAACTGGACATTCTGTGTGTGTGTGTGTGTGTGTGTGTGTGTGTGTCTCTCTCACAGGCATTCGATGTACAGGTTGGTGATCTTGCAGTGACAGCGCTGTCTGATCATCTGGGTACAGGGGGGGCAGTCGCCACGGTGACAAGGTAGGGCACAGGGGTGGGGGCATCCAGGGGGGCGGGGCTTAGAGCAACCCTCTTCGCACAGCTCACACTCTTTCCCAGCCTGTAAACACACATGTTTTAACAATGGGGTTCTAAAGATTTGTCCTTGTTAGGTCTCACAGGAGCCCCAACACACTGCAATCACACACCCCTCCATCCTTCTGACACTCAGCATTCCATAACACACACACAGCTAATAAAGACATGGTCTAAATAAAGACTGACAGGAGATACTGTGTGTGTGTGTGTGTGTGTGTGTGTGTGTGTGAGAGAGAGAGTGTAAGAGATAGACCTCTGTTTTCTCTTTGTTGGGGTCAGAGGTCACTGAATGGCACACCAGGCTGCAGCTATGGTTACTGCAGGTCAAAGTTCGTCCGCATGGTCGGGCACACGAGAATGGCCCGCGAACGTGGCACAGCACCGGACTCACCTGTAAAACACACACACACAGAGCAGTTAGTGAGACCAGACTGAACTGGTTGGAGCTGTGGTGTGTTTGTGCGGAGCAGAGGAGTATGAGCTGAAATGCTGACTCTGGAGGGTCGGCTAATTAAAATATGCCCAAACACAACCTCCCTACAGCAAGACCCCCACGAAAACGCGTGCGTGCGTGCATGCATACACGCATACACACACACACACACACACACACACACACACACACACACACACACACACACACACACACACACACTTACTTCTGTGGTTCACATCATTGCACACAACACTAGACAATAGAGCTTTGTGCCATTAGAGTACAAAGGAGAACAGTGACCCACAATCCTGAGAGAACCTAAACTCTGAAGTTCAGCCCACACTACTAAATCACCCCCCCACCCCTGCATAGGTGTTTCTAATAAAGTGTCCAGTGTAAGGCTTCACATCAGCGCTCATATGAACCAAATGAAATGATAAGCGTGCTTCTCTCCCGCTACTGCATAACAAAGGAAAATATAAACAGTACATAATAATCACACACACACACACACACTCACACACTCTCTCTCTCTGACATTTCAACGGCACAGAGATTAGACTGGATTTGACCTTTAGCCGTATCTGAAGGGCCACTGGACCACTCTACCCTTTCCCCTCGCCCACACATTTCTCTTTCCCTAATTCTCACTCTCTCGCCTTCTCACACACTTTGTCTCCCCAGCTCCTCATTTGCGCTCTCTCTCTCTCTCTCTCTTTTATTTTTAAGTGTTCTCTCACTCTCTCATTTCCTATCTCTCCCCTTCCCTTTCTGTCTTGCTCGTCCTCTAAATTTTCCCCATCACTCTCTCGTCCACTCTATTCTTTCTCTCTCTCAAACAAGTGATGAGGAGAGAAATAAACAAAGCAGTGAGGATAAGAGAGTGACGCACTGAGATTTAGATCAGAAGATCAGCTGGAGGGGTGTGTGTGTGTGTGCAGTTACCTCATGCTCCCCCAGACAGGCCCTGCAGAGAGAAAATACACACTGTTACAGATTATAACTTCACAGGTGGCAACACACACACACACACACACACACACACAGTTCAAAGCCTAGCATGAATACGTCACTTCACTGTCTGCTGCACATTACAGCTATGCTACATGTTGAAGTTGGACACACACACCCATGTGTTACAATGCGATTGTTTTAGAGATCCAGTGGGGAAGTGTGATGCAGTACTCCTGCCTGATGTGTGTGCACGTGTATATGTCTGTGTGTACGTACGTGGGTATGGGGACCTGGCAGGGAGGGCAGGGTAACGCCTTGCACTCAAATGCTGGAGCTGAAGGCTTTTCCCACGGACCAGCTAACGGAGCCTGGAACACACACACACCCCCCATTCTGTAAAAACTGATGTTACTGATAAGTCATGTGAGAGACAGAGACAGAGAGAGAGACAGAGAGACAGAGACAGAGAGAGAGAGAGAGAGAGAAATTCTTACCCGCTGGTTGGTTCTGAGCAGCACCTGGTCATGGCATGGTGCTGGACACAGGTGATTACAGCCAGGTAAGGGCATCTGGCACACTTGCTTACAGACTGGACATGCGCCAAAATGACACCTGTGCCTCTCACGAGTGGGGTGATGACACGATGAAGGATTACTACACACACACACACACACACACACACACACACACACACACACACACACACACACACACACACACAGTATAAGAATTCCAGCCAATCATAAACCTGCATAGTTCTCTGTAGTACAGAGTGTACTATTATCACACATACACAAACCTGTCCAAATGTTTGTGGACACCAATTCTAATAAATGTGTTCAGCTACTTTAAGCTGCACCCATTGCTGAGACAGATGTGCAAATGCACACACACAGCTTGTCTAGTCCCAGTAGAGAAGTACTGCCAATAGAATAGGACTCTCTGGAACAGATCAACATCATGACCCTATTGACACCACGCTGCCTAATACCAGGCGTGGGCTAGAGGGGTATAACAGTCACTCCAACAGAAGCAGGATAAACTCTTTAATACCTATAATTTCAGAAGAAGCAGTAAATTAGCAGGTGTCCCTTATATGTAGATACTATGTGTGTGTGTGTGTGTGTGTGTGTATTTACCTGCACAGTTCTTTGCAGCGTGGGGGTTTGGTGCTTTTTTCTCTCCCACAGGGAACACTCAGAGAGGTGGTGCCACATGCACACTTCACCTGCACCACCTCCGGACATGGGTAGCAACTCCCTAACACACACACACACACACACACACACACACACACACACACACACACACACAGTACATTCCCACTATAATTATCTTGACCTAAACACTGAACTTAATAACTCATATCTTCAGTGTGAGTGGGCGGGGCTTAGTAGGTGAACATATGTACATGTTGGTTTCTGAGACATCAAAAAACAACGAATGAAAGCAGGCAGCTCAGTCAGTATATACGGTCTGTGAGGACTGGACGTGGTTTCAACATTTAAATGTCGTCAAAAGCTCGTCACTTCTTCCAGCAGCAGCTACTAAACAGAGTATTTGTGGGCGGAGCCTGGCTGAGGTACAAAGCTGGTTGGTCAGAGCTGCTGTTTTCCTGCTGCCTGGTCCAGACATGCTGAACTCAAACCGAAGCTAAAGAGCGTCGGACCGGCCTGACATTTAGATAAGACGCCCGCACTGATGTTCTGTGCACCATTTAGCATTTAGCACACAGAAACAGGGCGATCGACATGCATATAGAGAGAAAAGTGAGAGAGGGAGAGACAACAGAATAATTACACAACGGTGAGATGACCTATAAACTCCAACTCCGTGATCTCACCTTTACGCACACATCAAAGGTCAAATCATTTAAATATCAGGGCTGAATAATGAATGCGGCCCGGCGTCCAGTCAGATAGGGGGCGCTGTGCATTATCCTGCTGTACCCAGTTATTATACAGTGATGGTCTGATATGCAAAACCTTCGTCTAACCTTTCGTACTCACAAAAAAAGAAGAAAAAACCAGATGTGCAACACAAACAGGACTGAGCTGCAGAACCAGCGTGAGTAATGTGCTGCTATTTTCAGAAAGACGGATTAAGCTTTAATTTTAGACAATAAGCCTTTTGGGAATGTATACAAACACATGGTCAAAGGACACATGTTGCTGATGTTCTGAGCATAAATAAGTGAATTAATCCTCACCAATAAACAAACATATGCCCGGTCATGTGCTGCATCTGCACATTTTAGACATCATTTCTATTCATTGAATGAATTTAACAGACAGAGAAAACAGCTTGCTTTTGCATTAACTGTTTAATAAACAGTAATTGTGTATTTAAATGTGCAGAAGTGTGACCTCGGATGCCCAAACTTTTGAATCAGACTGTATATGAAACTCTGAAGCAGTGAAAAAGGTCAGAAAGGTGATGAGGGCAGAAACCAGACTCTGTAGTCTGGGTCCAGCAGAATCGTCCTCAGTTCAGTGAGGTTAACGTGTAAACTGTGGTGCACCCTCAGACTAAAACACAGTGAAGTGGAACTCCCAGGTTATTCAGCTGTGCAAATACAAGTCATGCCCAAAAATCTCACTTTTACCCACAAATCTTTTATAAATAAGGAGAGTCTAAAAACACTGCCCATCAGTTGTGCTCTACTGGCTCCGTACAGTGCTTGAACCCCAGAGAATTGCAGCTAGAAATGTAGATAGCGCGCTTAGCGCCGAGGTGCAGTGTGTATAGGTGATCTTTCACGCCTCACCGTTCACACAAACCAGGGAGCTTTAGAGCAAAGCTATTAAAAAAACATGAGCTGATTTAACAATGATTACTGACACATGGTAACTCCGCCCCCTGTTTATTTATATTATTGTGTAAATATACACACATTTCCTACAGAATAAGTAATAGTAGTACAACTGTGTGCAAAGCCAGCATCAGTTCTTTATGTGTTAATATTATTTATTGCTGAAATGGATGGTTTGGATGATTTAACTGCAAAAGCAGCATTTTTTATTTTTCTCCATTTTATTTAGTGTATGATCAAATTTACACATTCTCATATCACATTCATATTTACAGACCTGAACGTATCAACAAAGCTGTGGGTAGAACTGGCGTACGTTCATGTAATCAGACGTAATCGTACACATCTCTGATATGTATCAGGTCAGACCTGTTTCCTCACAGCTGTATAAACCAGTGTCTGAGCTTCAGTCTGCAGTGGACGATTATAAAACTCATTTTTCTGTGGTTTAATAACATTCCAAAACACAACCTTTGACCCCAGCCAGCTGGACTGGGATAATTAACAGATTTGGGGACATGTGACCGGCCGAGAAGAACGGGGAGTTTAGCTAGTGTGTGTGTTACCTTGATGACACACTGAGGGGCACTTGTGGTTCCTGCAGCCGAGTGTTCTGCCACAGTTCAGATCACAGGGAGGACAGTTACCTGGGCAACACTACACACACACACACACACACACACACACACACACACACACACACACACACACACACACACAGAGAGCTTTAAATAATGCTTTATCTGAAGTGTGTCTCAGTGATGGTGTGAAACATGCCTGCCTGAGTGTCGGGTAAACACGGGTCAGTGATGAAGTGTGACCGTGAGAGAGTGTGTGTGTGACGGTGGGAGTGTGTGTGACAGTAAGCATGTGTTTTTGACAGTGAGAGATACAGATACACTGTGCGTGAGAGAAGTGACTCTCAGTTTCAGAGGCCCCGCCCACACTTATCTGGATATTATTAAAGTCGGGTCTTTTGGAAAAAGGAGACATCAAACAGTTTACCTGTGTAACTACGTGTTGAGTAACGATTGTGTTTACCTTTTAATTCAATTCCCCTGAACGTTTTATATAGATACACACACACATACATATCTATCTAATGTCCCATATGCTATATGTTCATACATACTGCAAATGTTCTTCACACTCACTGAGTGAGAGGGATTCAGAAACAGTGGTGTCGCCACGGCAACATAAAACATATATATTTATTTTTATTATTTAAGCTTTTTATTCTTGGTACAAATCTGGGTTCGAGTGTGTGTGAGAGATGGGATTAAGGAGGCCTGCTGTGTGAACACAGTGAGAGAGCCGCTGCTGTATTCAGGTCTGTTTGGGCTTAATGAGGAACATTTTTCGTCCCACATGACGCTTTAGCGCCCCCTGCTGAGCTGGCATGACCACAGAAAGAATCCTTCATTTTTAAAAATAACAGGGAAGAGGTTCTACAGACACAATACAATCACCTCCTGCCTGGCACAGGAGCATCACCTCTAACTTGGACTTCTGGCTTCAGTAACACACAGTGAAGGCCAAGTTCGGTACAGTACACTCAGTACGGTACGGTCTTTACTCTTCTGCTTTCTAAAGCCAAAGCTGTCTTTCACCATGTTCTTCATTGTTGTTCTTGCACAGTTCAGTAACTGTGGGAGGACAGTGTCTGCCTGCCAGATTCAATCAGACATTCTCACTGCTAGTGTGTAAACCTCACCTTCCTCCTGCACTGATGTCTGCTGCAGCTGCGGGTCTGGTTACATTTGGATTCACACAGATACTCCTTATGGCACGGCATGCGCTTACTGTAGCGTCCACAACGACACTGCTTCTCCACCTCCTACACACACACACACACACATACACAAACACAGTTCTAAGGTGAGCTGTAGCTGATGAGTATGTGAATAGAAGCCCCTACTGGAGAATCACAGGACTTTTCCAATAATACTTTCCGTCTCAGACTGGAATCCTGATGTTGTGAACCTATTGGACTAATTTTCTCTCAAGTGTTTTGTACCTAATTATTCTTCTAAAACAGACATTTATAAGAACAATTAACATCACTGTAAGTGTGTTAGTGTAATGAGTTATTGTGTGTGTGTGTGTGTGTATTTACTGTTTGTACCTGTCTGCAAGTTTCACAGGGTCCTTTATGGCACCGCATGGAGCAGGTGTGTAAACCACAGTCCAGCTTCTTGTCACACGTGTCCCCACAGGTAGGAACATCAGCAGTGCATGGCAGAGCACATTCTGATTCACACACAAAGCATCAATAACATACCGTTAATATAACTGTATTACACTCATACGATCCACACATACTCCGTATACAATCCACACGCTCAATCTGACAAACTGTAGTACACTACAGGGCGCTCTATAATGTTCATATGAGTCACACACTGTTGTAATGGTGTGTACATGATATGTAAATCTGTATGAGGAGTGCAACTCACTGCTCTTGCCACAGGGGCAGGTTCGGTTCCCAGCACGTGGGCACTCTCCACACACACCTGTGTGACACACACGCTCACACGTGTGATTACCGCATGGCAATGGACGCCCACACATCTGCAGAAGAGACCACACACACATTACACAGTACCCTGCACCGCTCATCCAGTGAGGGAACGGGAACGAATCAGACGATCAGCACTGGATCGGGTGGAACGCTGCCCAAATCCGATCCTGGATCAGAACATCGAGAGTTAAAAGGTGAGGAGTGAAAGATCACCTGGTCGCAGTGCCACACCGGACTGGCACACTGCCGCTCTGCTGAGCTCCTCCCACACACACACTTCTGCACGCTCACCCTCGGACACGGCTCACACACACCTGCAGAGAGAGAGTGAGAAAGCCTGGCTGCTAACTTTGTGTGTGTGTGTGTGTTAGCTGCGTGACAAGAGTCCAAGTGTGTATGTGTGTGAGTATGAAATGAGTGTGTTACCTGCGTGACAGGTGTGTGTGCAGGTGTGCATCTTGCACGGCAGCGTGCGGCCACAGACTTTCCCACAGGTCCAAGCTTTATTACTGCAGCGTCGAGGAACCGGGGCCGCCTTTCCACACACACACGACACACTCACCATCTTAGGACATGGGGGGCACGGACCTGAAATGAACCAACACACACACACACTCCAATAGGTGATTCAGACTGCAAAGCCCAAGCTCTTAAACCTCTAAAGAGCTAAACCAATCAGATCACTGCAAAATATTAGATGAGAGACTATCAAAGCATATGAACCCAACTGAACCAATCAGAACAGAGTTACAATCTAAACCAGCCAAGACTGTGTGTGTGTGTGTTTGTGTACCTGGATGGCACAGCAGCAGGCAGCGGTGTCCGCAGGGTGGCTTGAACTCCCTGTCACACACCTGTCCGCAGGAGTGTGGGAGGAGCCAGGGGTCGGGAGCGGGGTCAACCTCTTTACCACAGTAGCAGTAATAACGACATGGTGTCTGCTGAGGAGAGTACTCATGCCTGCACTTAGGACTGAGAGAAAGAGAGAGAGGGACAGAGGCATTAAAATACAGCTCATAACATCCTTTCAGTTCCTCCTTCATTTGCAGTTCATTCTGCTTCAGCTTCATTGTAATTATCAGACTGCACATGAGAATTAAAAGCACTACTTTCTGCCACATATCTTAAGAAATGATGCAGCAAATTTAAGAACTTCTGTCCAAAACAATCACACAGAGACCCAGACATCCTGGAGGATCTGCTTTCATATTTAATAAGAAAAAATAAAAACCTAAATAAAGACTGTAGAGTAGTTCAATACTGAAACACTGAGTGGTGCATGCTCCTCACCAGGGCCAGGGGTGGTCCTTCTTCCCAAAATCCTCATCTGTTACCGAGGAAACCAGGAAGATCGAGTCTTTGGCCCATTTCTGAATACACGGGATGTGGAAGATACAATAACATCCCACACAGCTCCAAACCTGAGAGACAGAGACAGAGACAGAGAGAGAGAGAGAGAGAGAGAGAGAGAGAGAGAGAGAGAGAGAGAGAGAGAGAGGCCAAACCACATAAACCTGCAAGTGTGAACACACCCAAGACTCATTTGAACCAGATCACTCAGACCAGTTCAGGAGGAGGTCCGAGACACGAACACCCCAGCCTCTCCAAAACACATTGCAGAACCAAACCCCTTCCCAGTATCCTATCCATATACCAGTCTCATAAAGTGACCAGGTGTAAACAGGGTCTTAGTCAGTCCAAATAGCTGGAACCAAGGTAGACCAAATAAAACTGTGTGTGTGTGTGTGTGTGTGTGTGTGTCTCACCGCTTGCGTTCTCTTCACAGATGCGATGCAGATGAGGCAGGTAATGGCTCCAGACTGGAACGCCTCATTCAGGTACTGACGGGTTCTCTCCAAATCTGACACGTCTCCTCCTAAAACACACAACACACACACAGAGGTAGACCATTAAAGGTTCACCAAAACATTCTCCATATAACGATGCTCATAATATAAATAAAAACACATTTTTAGTCATTCTGTAAATCATCATGAATGACCTTGTTTACACACTGAATCTAGAACTGGAACTACTTTATCCTCCTCATAACGTCCCGCTCTGTATAGCAGTGGGCGGAGTGATACCACACACTGTGCTGAGGTGAAAGTGTGTTCTGGCTCCACCAGCGTTCAGCTCAGTTCAGGTTCTGTTTGGGTTTATAGACTAAAGTAAGTCCCACCATCTTCTAAACCACACCCCGTTAATGATTAACGTCATCAGCACCCGGTTTAACTGGTAAAAGAAGTGGTGTGGAAGAGCAGGAACCACCCCGACTGGTGTTTGGTGATGAAGTGTGTTTATTAATCGTTAATAAAATATGTATAAAGCTGTTCATATAACTGTGGCCACAAATTCTTTACTCCCTAAGTTATCTGCTCTGCTGCATGTCTGAACCTCCTCCACACACTCCTCACCTGAGGGGCCTCACACTGGAATCCTCTGAAAATTCAGCACTGCTGACGTACGTCTCAACACAGCATGTGACCCTGGATTCACACAGCAGTGTCTGTGTGGGCCTGCACTTTGGCGAGTGATGTGTGTGTGTGTGTGTTTGTTGATTCACCCCCTCAGCAGAGGAGTGAGTTTAAATGGATCATAAAGGAGCTGCAGCCTGAACCACTGTGACCTCCTCCGCAACTCTACAGTCTTTAGTCCAGAGCAGGACAAAAAACAGCTTACTCTACATCACTGCTCCTATTTCACAGTTTACAGCTGGGGAGATGCCTGTGAACTGAAAGGTACTAAAGTGAGAAAATATGACAAGAGATTAGATACAGTGAAACTAGACAAAACAAGCTTGTAAACTACTTAAGACATGGCTTCAGAAGAAGTCCTGGAAGGTTCTAGAGAGGCCTACCAGTCACCTGACTTGAACCCCAAAGAAAATCTTTAGTGGGATGTGGTGAGAAAGCGGCTGCGGCTGCAAAACCCAAGAGTATTAGTGAACTGGAGGACACTGCCCAAGAGGAATAGGCCAAGATTCCTCAGGAACGCTGCCAGGAGCTGGAGTCTGGCCGTGCATCATGTCTGCAGCAGGTCAGAACAGCAGAGGGTTCTCCACTAAGTACTACTAAAGACGTTTGTCACGAAGGGGTTGAATAGTTCTGGAATAGGAAAAGAGGCATTTGTGTTGAGCTATTTAAATTGCTCTTTGTCTGCGGGGTAATTTTGATTGGAATTGTTCGACTGCATCTTAATTTCCTAATTCAAAACAAAGAACCAATAAGATTGAAGAACACCCCACTTCTGAAGCTCAGGAGGGTGTATGAAGAGTGTGTGTGTGTAATCGGGTGATTTCTGACCTGTCTGGCTGGTGTATGTAGTGAGTGTCGACTCCAGGATCCTCCCTTGCTTCCCCAGCCTTCCATCTTCAACATCCTCATCATCGTCTTCATCTTCCTCAGACGAGAAGCTGTACTGTTTCTCTGCCAGTCTCTGAGCAGCTGCCTGGTTGGACTTTCTGATCTCCTCAAATTTGGACTGAGATGACACGACTGGAGAGACACACAGCTTTTATTAGAGAACCTGAGAACCACACAGAACCATCACTGAAACATTGTGGGGTAGAGTGTGTGCATTGCAGTGGTGTGTTCTGGGGGTCCACTATTATTATTCTTGTTTAATCCTTCCCAGAACCCCTTTTTAACACATCCCTCCTACCTTTACTGGGTGTAGGTTCCGGTTTCGGGACCATAGTAACAGCCGAACCGCCCCGTCCTCGTCCCACCCTGACCCCATCCTCCTCTCTCTGAGGTCTCCCTGACAAGGCATCACCCACAGCCTGACCCCGTGCCTGACCCCGGCCGCGGCCTCGGCCTTGCTGTCGCCAAGCCGGCTCCATGTGGATCACCTAGATAACAGAGAAAGCACAGAAATGTCATGTACCCTCAGACAGACTGTGCCTTTAAGACTAATACATGCATATGAGCTCTGTTCTGATTGGTCGCCCTGTAATAGTCCTAATTCAAAAAGCATAATCTGAAATATACTTTATAATATCAGTGTGAATAAACTGCAGTGGACTGGATATATACATAGGTGTGCATTTTAAACATTATTTTATTACCAGAAGAAATACAACAGTTTATCCTGTTATGATTTGGGGGGCTTTACGTTCATAAATACACAAAATATGCAAATATAAGATCGAGACAAGTTGTATTTTTGCTAAAAATCAGGATAATTTGAGGCTGAAGTTTGGAATTTTCCGTTCCACCTTAAATGGGGCAGCGATTGCATTTCGGCGCCTCAGGCGCCGAAATGCAATCGCTGCCCCATTTAAGGTGGAACGGAAAATTCCAAACTTCAGCGTCGTCTTGCCTTCAAAGCCTTACATGCGATCATATAGCTTAACCTAAAGTATCCAACCACCTTAATTACATCCATTAAACCCTTTAAAACTAATCTTCACTATTTTTAGATATTAAAAATCCATCAAAATACAGCTAAGAGGAGACTGACTTGAGCTCGCTCCGGAGCGACTCCAGTCATTCCTATAGCCAATGCTAACATGCTAACTCGCTACGTTATTAAACATTCACACAACTGCTGTACATGTTTAACAAACGTTATCACCACAGACCGCTTTAATACAGATGTTCCATTTTTCTCTGAGGATCAACGTTTTATTCTTGAACGTTTTATCACGTTTATATCGCCCCCCTCAAACACAAATCCCACCGCTAACTCACCACAAGTCGCCGGGCTCCAAAGGTACAGCCGTGCACGATGGGAAATGTAGTCCCTTTACGCACTCTCTTCGTATTCCCGGCGCCTTTAAAAACTACAACTCCCGTCCAAGGCAGAAAAGCGCAACGTGTCGTGCAGAGGTTCTCCCGAATATTTTAAAAACACATTTATACATTATAGTTTTATTCAGAGTCATTGAATTAGGATGCAGAATAGTTGTCTATCAAAAAATACTTTATTGAGAACACGTCAAATACAATAAGGGTTACAGGCCAATTGTAATAATACTTCAAATAATATGATCTAAATCTAAATTTATTTTTTTAATTATTATTTTTCATGTGTCTTCTAAACAAACCAGCAAACCAATGTGGTGTTCAGACTGGTGGTGAGCTATGTAAAGGTGCACTATGCAATAAGAAGAGATGGATAAATGTTCTTTGGCTTTGCTAGACTTAAACTTAAAGGCCTATACGGGCTTGACTTTAACCATGCCCCATAATGCACCTTTAACACTAAAGAGTAGCCCTAAAACTTTTACAGCTATGAATGTACATATGTACACATGAACAACAGTCTAAAATGTATGTTTTGACTCATAAATGACATAATTTGTGTGAAAAAAAGCACATTAAAGGGCCCATCCTTTATTTTTCTGGCATATTATTTTTTAATAAACTAAAACAGTCATACTTTGCTGTATTTGGCTATTAAATATTCCCTGACTCTTTTTAATGCTGTGTAAAATGCTGTGTACTGAAATAGTGTCTTACTCCTGTAGGGGGCGACTGTGTTTATGCTTAAAAGCTCTTTAAACACACTTTTGCATGAACGAGGACTGCTCATCTGCTCACCTGTTTACATTAAGAAACCTGTGGATAATGTGCTTTTCTCTGATATGGGCCCTTTAAGAGTTTACACAGTCACTTCTGCTCATGCTGGTATCTCTGTTTAATTTCCATATCTGCTGGTTCGAGTCCAGGAATCTGATTAGAACCTGAGTTTCACATCAGTTAGAAAATAAACACAAATAAACAAGGTGTGTGTGTGTGTGTGGGAGGGGCTGAGCCCTGCTTATGAACCTGCATCAGAAAAAATGCACCTGCAGTCTTCTTCTGGGGAATACAGTGAAAAAACACATGAGACAAGTTTCTGCTGGTCCAGTCCCACATCTGGACTCTCTGTAAGCCCCTCACAGCCTTTCTTCTACTACTACTTCTTCTCCTCTGCTGGGGGGGGAGCGGGCAGAGCAGGCTGTTCTGGTTGGACCACCTCAGAGAAGACCACCCCGGTGGAGACGGTGATTTTGGTCTCCAGTTTGGTGACACGTCTCTTCAGCCGGCTCTGGACAGCCTCATGCTGAGCCAGCAGGCGGGCGAAGCGGGTCTGGAGGTCCTCCAGAACCGTCCCGATTCTGACCACCTTCTCCTCCATGTCCTTGGGGTCGGGACCCTGCTTCGCCACCTCCAGGTCCAGCAGGTTGTCCTGCAGGGAGGAAAACAAATGAACAAATCAGTCAACAACTGCACAAACTGTCCTGATCACTTATTTTTGGTCCAGATTGATCTGATTATATATGAATCCTGCCTCAGCTCTAACCCATTCAGCTCTAGCCACACCCATTCAGCTCTAGCCACACCCATTCAGCTCTAGCCACACCCATACAGTCTTCAGCACCTTAGCTCCACCCTTTCATCTCTTCCCCACCCCTTCAGCATTCAGAAGTTAAGCCCCAAAGGCCGTACCTTCATGAGGATCTGACGCCCCTTTTCCTCCAGCATGGCCTTGGCCTCTGGATACTCCGTCAGCGCCTCCATCAGGTCATCCTTGGACAGGCAGAACAGGTCTGAGTAACCGATACTGCGGATGTTGGCGGTCCTGCGGTTTCCGGCCCTGCTGCCTTTGATATTGAGGATGCTGATTTCTCCGAAGTAGCTGCCGTCGCTCAGGACCACAAACTGCGTGATCCCGTCGTCAGCGACCACGGCCAGCTTGCCCTCCTTAATGATGTACATCTCTCTTCCAATGTCGCCTTTCTTGCAGATGTAGTCTCCGGGGCTGTAGACCTGCGGCTGCAGCTTCAGCACCAGCTCCACCAGCAGTCCTGCCTCGCAGTCCGCGAAGATCCGCACCTTCTTCAGCGTGTCCAGGTGAACGTTGATGGCGATCTCCGCCCTCAGCTTGTCTGGCAGGTACTTCAGCACCTCCCGCTCGTCCACCTGAAGCAGAAAAAGATTTACACCTGCTTTTAATACCAATACTAACACAGAATGCTGTATTCACTATACAGCTCCCCCAAAGGGTGGGGCAATCCCCCTAGAGGAGGGCAAAGGACAGCATGTGTACCCTTGTCCGAGGACCCGGTTTCTGCTACTCACCGCCTTCTTGTTGGTCCACAGGTAGTCGAACCACTTGATGACGCGTTTCTCCAGGTCCTTGGTGACCTTGCGGAAGCTCATGTACTGCTTGATGGCGTCGATGCGGGCCTGGAAGTCGGCCCGGGCCGCGTTCATGTTGGTGATCATGGAGCCCACGTTACCGACGATGGTGGCAAAGATCAGCACGCCAACCAGGAAATCGGTGACCACAAAGAAGTACTCTGAGTCCTTCTCAGGGGGCGGAGTCTCGCCGATGGTGGTGAGGGT
This sequence comes from Salminus brasiliensis, assembly GCF_030463535.1. Lineage (NCBI taxonomy): Eukaryota > Metazoa > Chordata > Actinopteri > Characiformes > Bryconidae > Salminus > Salminus brasiliensis. The sequence goes on along the minus strand of NC_132891.1, from coordinate 36,946,560 downwards.
GAGGGTGGACCAGTACATGCTGTAGGCATACTTCCTGATAAGGCGGCCGAACTCAGGGTCCGTTGGGTCCGGGTAGACAAACCGGTCGCTCCCGAAGCCGATGGCCTTGGAGACGGAGTAGTACAGGCAGGCGTTCCAGTGGATGATGATGACGATGTACATCACCAGGTTGGAGATACGGAAAACATTGGGGAAGTTGGTCCTGGTCTCCGTGCGCTGGAAGAACTCGAAGAGCCGGTTGACCCGGAACAGTTTGTTCATCCGAATCTCTGGATACTTCAATCCAACGACTAAGTACAGGAGGTCAGTCGGGATCATGGAGACGAGGTCCAGCTTGAACTGAATACTGTCCATGTAGCGCGCCCGGAGCTTCTTTTCATCTTTCACCAACAGACCCTGCTCCAGATACCCTACACACACACACACACACACACACATGCACACACACACACACGCACACACACACACACGCACACACACACAACACACACACACACACAGATACAGTTAGCTAGTGGGTGTGGTTTTTCTAATATATGCACTTTGACCCTAGGCAATTGACCCTAGTAAATTCCACACCTGTATCTTAAGACTGATGTTTATAAATGAGCTCTGTTCTGATTGGCTCTGCAGTATGAGTGGGTGGGGCTAAACTTTGGTAGATTAAACTGTGCTAGAGGGGGAGATATATAAACAGGTACTAATGAACTGAATAATTAGTATTGTAAATATCTGAACTGAATAATGAACTGAATAAATAATATTAGATATTATTCAGATACTCATAGTAGACACTGTTGAACAATTCACAGTATATACGGAATAATGGAAACGATTAGTCAATTGATCAGATCAGTGATCAGACACTGATCACAAGTCCAGCACTCACCTGTCCGAGTCCTGAAGACCATGTCTGCCACATAAACCAGGTCTGACACAAAGTCCATAATAAACCAGTACATTAAATAATCGTGCTGCAGCTCCTCGAAACACGCTCTGCAGGACAGAGAACAACCTGTCAGCTCCAGGACCAAAGCTGCTGAAGGCCGAGCATTCAGCTGTGATTACTGCATTATGCACACCAGTCTTTTTCTTTGGACGATGGGGGTGGGGGAGTGGGGGGGTTGTAAATGATCAGACAGCGCCCCCTACCTGGCTATGATGAGTACCCAGTTGTACATGACAGGACAGGTGATGACAAACAGCCAGTTATAGTACATGTTACCCGCAGGGTCAATCACCACGATCTCCTTCAGCCTGACCAGTCAGAGAGAGAGAGAGAGAGAGAGAGAGAGAGAGAGAGAGAGAGAGAGAGAGAGAGAGAGAGTGAAACGAGCACCCTCGGCATAACTGTACACATAGCTCCTCCATAACCTCACACACTCTCCCTCTACTGGGTACAGTATACCCAGTACACACAGTATGTTCATAGTAGATACAGAATAATTCATAGTGGATACTGAATGATTCATAGTGGATACTGAATGATTCATAGTGGATACTGAATGATTTATAGTGGATACTGAATGATTCATAGTGGATACTGAATGATTCATAGTGGATACTGAATGATTTATAGTGGATACTGAATGATTTATAGTGGATACTGAATGATTCATAGTGGATACTGAACAATTCATAGTGGATACTGAATGATTCATAGTAGATAATGAATAATTCATAGTGGATACTGAATAATGTATAGTGGATACTGAATTGTGGATAGTGGATACTGAATTGTGGATAGTAAGTATAATAATAATAATAAGAATATTCCAACATACTCTTCTTTTTTGGCTTTCTCCTCTTTCTCCTTCTTCTCCTTCTCCTCTTTCTCCTTCTTCTCCTTCTCCTCCTTCTCTTTCTTCTCCTTCTCCTCTTGCTCCTTCTTCTCCTTCTCCTTCTTTTCCTTCTTGTCTTTCTTTTCCTTTTTCCTGCAGTGGGAGAGGGAGGGCAGGTAAATGACTGCTGTGGAGGAGAATAATGACAGGGACGGTGTGTGACGTGTTGGTGATGATGATGATGATGATGGTAATGATAATGATGAGCACTTACTCCTTTTTCTCTTTCTTTTCCTTCTTCTCCTTCTTCTTCTTCTCCTTCTCCTTTTTCTCCTCCCTGTAAAAAACTGTCATTTCAGTGTGGGCGTGTCCACATCATAAGCCCCGCCCCTTCCCACCCACTTTACTCTGTTCAGAAGTACAGTTTTACATTCCCACACACTCACTCCTAACCATACCCCCACCAAGTGTAGCAGTGATTGCAGAACCCTAGCAGCCACCTGTGATGCCATAGCAACCACCTAGTATGTCTGTAGTGGCATCCTGGTATACTGTATGAACTGCTAAGCAACACAGAACTGACCACTTCTAACAATCACTTGTTTTGCTCATGTCGTGTGTGTGTAGCAGTGTGTGTGTGTGTGTGTGTGTGTGTGTGTGTGTGTGTATAGCTGTTTATTACTCACTCCTCATTGTTGTTGCTGTTGTTGACATTGAACAGAGCACCACAGCACTGCTGGTTCCTTCAATCAAACAAACACATCATCTTCATCATCATCTGTATCTTCATCAGCATCACTATAACCACCTTTTTTAAATTACTGATCAATTACTGAAATCCAGCAATCAATCACAAATTCAGTTTTCAATGTTACATCATAAACAACTGCCCTCTGCAGGCTCCGCCCACTCCACACCCCAGTGTATATCACAGGTCCTACATTCTGAGTCTCTACAGTCTCCCACTAGCCCGGACTCTAAAGCATCTAACGACTGATCAGTAAGAGTAAGAGGCCTGCTCCTGCTGTACAACCCATAATGCACTGCTCACGTTATCTCCTCTGTGCTGCCAATGGTAACCTCGTCCCCCTCCAAGAGGATCTTGGGAGGGACGAGGGGTGTGACCCGCGAGGACATGGCCACCTGTCAATCAAAAACACACATGCAGGTAAATTTAGATAATTCTGGACCTACAGACGAGTTTATATACACATCTATACAATCACATCTATACAGTGTGTGTTTAAAGTGTCTGTATGTGATTCCACACTTCTAAAGATGGATAATTTAGGTCCAGAAAGTAAAATAAAACAGAATTTTGTGACAACGGCCAGGTAGTTGTCACAGAATATAACACAAATATATAATCATATAATCATATAATCATTTAATAATATATAATGAATATATAATAATATATGTCAACAAATTTACATGCTGTATATCCACCTACTCAGCCTATAGCAGTAAGTTAGCCCCACCTAAAGTTAGCCCCACCTTAGTTTGAAGTTGGACTTCTTTTTGAATGAGGCCTAATACAGGGCAGCCAGATACATTAGTCTTAAAGGCACAGTAACAGAAACAGCATGTTTAATTTGTAAGGTTGGAAAATGGTTATGTAAGGATGAATTAATACAGAATTAGGGCTGTTTTTGGTTTATAAACACATTCAAACATTATAATTAGACATCAGGGAACAAAATCTAATAAGAGACAAAAAAGCATATGGGCCCTTTAATGCAACATTTAACGTGTTAGCTATTCTGAAGCTGAAATACAGATATTGGATATAAAAGCTTTTGAACGTGTGTTTATGAAGAAAAGCAGACAGTTTACACTGAAATCAGATGAATTTAGGTGTGTTAGGAGTGTAAATTCTTCTGTAAGTTGGTCAGGCTATCTGAACACTCACATCATAACACAGTTCAAGAGTTCGCTGTAGTGTTTTACACACTATTGGTACATGTGAATATGTATGTAAGTATGAATATGTCAAATATGTAAGTGAAGCCTAAATGACCGGACCGCAGTGGAACTAAAGAGCTGGAACAGGTTCAGTATTAACCTGCTGAAGAGAGAAGAAGGTCAGAAGGAGCAGAGCCACTCACCTGAAGCTTAATCCACTGCCCGCTATACACCTGTCTGCAGGTCCGCCATCACACTTATACATCCATACAGGAGCACCAGGACTGGCACAAACTCATCCTCACTCACACACACTCCTACACACACGTACACACTCCTACACACACTCCTGGTAAAGTGAAGAGTGTTAAAAAGGGTTAACTGTGCTGAGGCTTCCTGGCTAGCAGCATGGCCTGCCTGAGACTGACAGAGGATTTCACAGAGGAACAGCGGGATCGGGGATTACACAGGATGGAAATGACACCAGTAACGCTAACACACACACACACGCACACACACACACTCTCTCTTGTCCTGAATATGGCCAGCTGAGAGAGAGAGAGTGAGAGACAGGGGGGTATAAATCATACCTCAGTAAGAGAACATGACCATTCAACTCATAGTGAAATATTAAAGTGCAGCTCCACCACATATGTAAAATTCCATGCCTGAATGAGTCTGAGATGAGCTCAGTCAGAGGGGGAGACTGCAGAGAAACTCACCCACTCTGATTTCTTTACAGTGGTGGGGAATGGACACAAGATAAGGGTATCTAGAACAGAGTGTTTGACCTTTATGTCTTAAAGCAGATAATGTGGAGAAAAGTCAGTGGATTTCCCGAGCGCACAGCAGTGTCCCGAACCAAACGCCACCATGTGCCCGTATTTGTAGCCCAACTGGGAGCCAGAAAGTTCTGTCCATGGGTTCCATGTTGGCCCCACATATGGATGCCTACTAGGGGGAGCTGTAAGGATGGGACCCATTTGGGAAGCCCAGTAAACATCAACAGAACAGATGTAGTCATGTCTCAGATAATCAGGAACGTCTGATTTCACTAATCAGTGAAAGAGAGGTGGATCAACACAGCACTTCACATCAGGAGTGCTAATGCTAACAGTGTTTCTGTTTGGGCTATTGGAGCTCTAGCCTGGTTTTCCTCTGTGATTCCATCATGCACAAGTGTGAGTGTGAGTGTGTGTGTGTGTGAGTGTGTGTGTGTGTGTTTGTGTACTCAGCTGTTCACCTTGACCACACCGCTGTAGGAACAGTGAGGATTACTGGCTCGCTAGTCCAGCTTTGGGTACATTTGCCATGTCAGCGATCTGCACTGATCACCCGTAAGCCTATTAAACCTGCAGGGCTGCAGTTAACTCAGTACCACACACACACACACACACGCACACACACACACACAGACACACAAACTAACGTAGCATGATTACCTCAGTGAACTCCACAGTATCTTTTACATATAAACTGCACACTTATCTAGATAATGTGTCCACAAACATTTGGACGTATAGGATAGCGTCTGCATAGCACCGAATGTGGCTGCGTCCCAAATCAAATGCTAAACATGCCCACGTGGGGTCTGTATAGGTAGCCCAACTGGGAACCAGAAGGTTTTGTCTATTGGTTCCATGTTGGCCCCACATTTGGATGCCTACCAGGGTCACTGATGGGAACAGGACGGGTTAAACATGGGGTTGTACACTGGACATGGGGCCTAGATGTGATCCACTTTAGATTAGGGTGAGCTGTAATGATGGAACCCGTTTAGGAAGCCCAGTTACAACACAAGTACAAACCCACCCAGAGCCCATGCACACCTGGAACCCACCTCGCCCACGTTCCACCCGTGTGAGCCGCACATTGCAGTGGTTTGAGACACAGTTTATCACTGTTATGTTTCCTGTTTAAAATACAGACTGTATAAAATCCAAGACCACAGGAAGCAGGAGTGCATTGTGTCTTATTTATTGAAATCATCAACAGCAGGTAGACATTAGACATCAGGTCATGACTGTGAGATCAGTAAAGAGTGTGTTTCAGGATAGGCTGATGTTTAGTGTGGTTTAGATATGTGTAGGAGCTGTAGTTTAACTCAGGAACTCAGGAACTCCAACAGAGACGAGGCTCTTTCTATTCTACCTGCCCAGAATCAGGTGTTCTGTTTAGGGCAGTGGATTCTCCATATTGCCCTTTAGCTCCAGATTACTGCTGGAGATGCTGGACTTAGGAGAGGCGATGATGGGAGCTTTGAGTCCAGCCAGTCCAGGTGAAAAGAGGACAGGTATGCCCCACCCCTCCGCACCTACAGCCAACCCAGGAAGCCACAGACCATTGTCCAACATCACACTCGCTCCTGGATGCAGCCCAAAGCTTACAGGAACACCTCCTGATCTTCCCCCAAAACCTGTCGCCACACCTGGGCCACTAGGGTTAAAAACTCCACCCATATCCACACCCGGTTGAAGAGCTATCACTGTATTCAGGTCTGTGTGCACACCAGGCTGTATATTAACACCTGGAAGAAAGCCTCCAGCCACACCTGGGCCTGGTGGCACACCTGGAACAGGTATTACACTAAGTCTTGCTGTTCCTCCTGGACTAATATTGGAATCTTGTACCACACTTGGGCTTACTACCACACCTGGTCCAGGTACAACCTCTGGAGCTAGGGCAAGTGAAACATCTTGACTTGGTAACACACCTGAGCATGCTACAACATCTGGTCCAGGTATGACACCAGGTCCTATCCCAAGAGAAATATCTGGACTTACTACCACACCTGGTGCATGTATGATACCTGGTCCTAGACCAGGTGAAATTTCTGGACCGTGTACCACACCTGGGTTTACTACCACACCTGGTGCAGGTATGATACCTGGTCCTAGACCAGGTGAAATTTCTGGACTGTGTACCACACCTGTGTTTACTACCACACCTGGTCCAGGTATGATACTTGGTCCTAGACCAGGTGAAATTTCTGGACTGTGTACCACACCTGGGTTTACTACCACACCTGGTCCAGGTATGATACTTGGTCCTAGACCAGGTGAAATTTCTGGACCATGTACCACACCTGGGTTTACTACCACACCTGGTCCAGGCTCGACACCTGGGCTTAGACCAGGTGAAATTTCTGGACTGTGTACCACACCTGGGCTTGCTACTACACTTGGGTTTACTACCACACCTGGTCCAGGCTCGACACCTGGACCTAGACCAGGTGAAATATCCAGACCTTCCGCAACACCTACACTTACTACCACACCTGGTAGGACACCTGGACCTTCCACCACCCCGTGCACAACACCAGGACCAGATGCTTCTGGTGGAGGTATTAACGCAGTGTCTGGTTGCAGGTCAGGGATGGATGGTCTTGTAGGTATAGCAGTAGGGCTCGGAGTTGGTGGAGGCTCTTCAGGCTCCTCCTCCTCCTCCTCCTCCATCTCGTTCTCATCGGAGCCAGCAGGAGGGGTTCTCGGCTGTGCAGCCGCGGGGAAGTACTGAGGGAACATTGCTGCGAGGTCTGGCTGAAGACAGACAGAGAAACAGCTCAGTTTAAATCTCTAAACTCAGGTCTACATTCAGATCATCTGTTCAGCTGGTGTCTGGGCTAAGGAAACCAGGGAAGGAGGTGATGCTCACCAGTGTGTGGAGGTCAGGGACGAGTGGAGGCAACTGAGGAAGAGGAGTATCTGTTATTTACTGTTATAGACATGTTATACACAAATAAACAAACAAATAAACCAATGGTACCTGGGGGTGGGAGGGAGGGGCTGCAGCACCAGGGTTTCTCTGTGGACTCACCTGGAACACATAAGCATCTTCACTGAGCATCAGTTCACACCTGGACACACCTGTTTACTCACGGATTGAATTGCTCACCACTGTGTCCTGCTGGGGGGGTCCTGCAGGAGGTCTGTAATTCATCAGCTGTCAATCAAACCATTAAAATCCAGTATTAAAATAAAATAGAATTCAGAAATGAATCATTTTTATTAGAATCTCTGTAAACATGTCCATCACAGCACTTCAGCTCCTACAACCTGCCCGTCCCTAATCATCACCTGATCACCTGACCTCACCTGATGATGTAGAGCTCCATAGTACCTGTGTAACTGCATCAGAACCTGCAGAACATTCACATTTCAATTTATCAGAATGCAGAGAACCCGGGGAACATTGCAGAACATCTGTACAGTAAACACCTGGCCGCTGTTGATCCTTTGGAGCAGCATGAAGAGCTCACCTCGTTACTGCCACTGTCAGCAATCTACAAACACACCGGACACACTGACATCAGACGAGCAGTCGGGTTCACAGTCTGCACAGATCTCATCAACTCAGCTCTGATCAAACCACACGCTGTACAAAAAACACATACCGGATACGCCTCCAACCCCACCAGCACACAGAACAGCAGAACCACCACCTCCATCCTGAGAGAGAGAGAGAGAGAGAGAGAGAGAGTAGTAGATGTGTGCTAAATGTACAGACAGACAGACAATCTGATAGCTAATCAGGGAGAATGATAGACAGGTATGTAGACACACTGACAGACAGATAGACAGACAAACAGTACATTTGGAGTAATGATGTGACAATATTAAGAAGTTAAGAAGATATTCTGAAAAAAGAACTGTAAATAAAGTGTAAATAAACAGTAAATAAGTCTTATATAATAATAGACAGTAAATAAGTCATATACAATAATAAACAGTAAATAAGTCATATATAATAATAGACAGTAAATAAGTCATATATAATAATAATAAACAGTAAATAAGTCTTATATAATAATAGACAGTAAATAAGTCATATACAATAATAAACAGTAAATAAGTCATATATAATAATAGACAGTAAATAAGTCATATATAATAATAATAAACAGTAAATAAGTCATATATAATAATAGACAGTAAATAAGTCATATATAATAATAATAAACAGTATAGTAAGAAGCAGTACTCACATTAGCTGTTAACGTGCTCCCATTGATTCCAGTAAAGTTCTGATTCGTTAGTGAAGTCTGTCCGTTCATCTTCAGAACCGGCTGAAGGCCACGATTTAAACACTTCCACCAGCGCCTCTCAGCCAATCAGGGCTCCGTCCTGTAGACGTAGTGCATCACCTTTCAGACTGCATCACCTGTTCTCATTAACTGCCCCCGCTCACACTCACACACACAGCTGTGGTCTGAAGGCAGGTAGAGTGTGTTAAATTGGCCCTAACTGCCTCCTGACCACCTGATGGGCCTGGCTGGGATGAGGGGTGAGGTCAGTGCCTCAGCTGCAGCTGCAGACACCCCGCGCACTCCTGCGGCTTTCTGAGCCACGTACGAACAGGCAGTGTGTTTAATACAGCTGTGGTTCAGACACTCACAGAGAGACAGATCTCAACAAGCCAGCCTCGTCTGATGTGTTCAGTCTGATCCCACCGCAGGTGATGATCGGCGACGGCGTTTGTGTTCTTCAGATTTTAAAATGAAATAATCAGCATGAAATGAAGCTTTACGGCCTGCAGTGCAGTCAGAGGCTCTGTGAGTGTTCCCCTCAGCTTATATACCGGTACTACTCAAACTATTTTGCTTTTGTTTTGTTTGGGTCACAAATGTCCATTTTAATCAAGTAAACACACGCATATGATTATGCTACATATGGGATTGTTCACTCTGGCATTTAGGCCTTATCTTCAGATAAGGCCTAAATGCCAGAGTGAACAATCCCATATGTAGCATAATTCCAGAACTCACAGAACTCACACTAGTCACTCACACTAGTCACAGTAGTTCTAGATACAGACTACTGCTCTAGAGTGCACAAGAGTTCTGGGATCCATACTTCAGTTCTAGAATTCACACTGCAGTTCTAGTGTCCACAGTGCAGTTCACGGCTGCTCTAGAACCGATTCTGCAGTTCTGTATACATGTGATTGAAATTGTGATTAATTTCAGGTGTAGGGTCTGGTGCTCTGGTGGTATTGCTGTTTGTGTTCTGTTCTTATGACGGTACTCTGGGCTCCAGCAGTACTGTTCTGATTGTTCTCCTGCAGGGATTAACATCTCTCTGGTTGGTTTTGGCTCGGTTCTTCATCCTGGCAGCTCCAAGATCTAAGATATAGAAGTGAGGAAAGGCCTGTGTTTAAGCCACCCAGCAGAACACTGCTGATCACATCAGCAGCAAAACAGCACACACCCCTGCTTAATTACAGCTTAATCAGATACAGCATCTAAACCTTACCACTGCTCAGGAGCCACTCGCTCAGAAGCTGTGCTGACACCCAGCTGCATGCGTTTGCTAGATCGGACCACTCTGCCTGACTGGGTCACATCTGTGTACGAGAGCCGAATCTGTCTAACCTGCACCCTTAACTGACCACGGTTCACCTGGTTAGCTCCCTACTCCACAACACACTGTATACAAAGGTAAAGGATAAAGGTGCACGTATTCGTCACTGTACAGTGTGGACTGTACAGCGAAATGTGTCCTCCGCATTTAACCCATCTGGTAGTGAACACACACTCACACACGTGTTAGGGGCAGTGAGTACACACACACACCCAGAGCGGTGGGCAGCCAACTCCAGCGCCCGGGGAGCAGAGAGGGTAAAGGGCCTTGCTCAAGGGCCCAACAGTGGCAGCTTGCCGAGCCCGGGAATCGAACCCACAACCCTGTTATCGATATCCCGGCGCTCTAACCGCTGAGCCACCACTGCCCTGTCACACGATACAGTACACGATTTGAACAAAAGTATTGGGACACCCACCGATTCCCCCTACAGGAGCTTTTTGACGTCCCATTCTAACCCCACAGGCTGTATTAATCTGGAGCTGGTCCCTCTCTGCAGCTCTACCAGCAGCAGCAGGTCTGGAGCTCTGCTGCAGTTACTGAGTCAGTTGGAGGCTTTTCTGCACTCTGCTCTGAGCTCAGCACTCGGCCCTGACCCCGCTCTGTAACTTTACGTGGTCTGACAGACACTCGGTGGCTGAGCTGCTCTCTGTGAGCTGTTCCTCCTAAACTCTTCCACTGTTCAATAATAACACCACCCACAGCTGATGGAGGAAGATCTAGGAGGGAGGAGATTTCACCAGCTGACTTGTTGTTGTTGGTGCAGCGGTGTCTCCTATTACATACAGAACCACGCTGGAGTTCAGTGAGCTCTTCAGAACCTCCCGTTCTTTCACTGATGTGTGTGGCAATGGGAGTGAATCAGACACCTGAATTCAATGATTAGAACATTCATTCTGCTCCCTACATAGTGCCAAACAGGACCAGGACCAGGAGCACGTTGGGCAGATCCAGATTCATAAACTTTATTGTTGTAAACACAGTTTCATTACGCACATGAGGTTTAACACAGAGAACCTTGACTTATCTAGTACAGAGTATTAAATACAAACTAGAACAGGTGTTACGCTCGGAACAGTGTCTGCTGGATCATCATCATCATCCTCATCATCTCAGTGGTGTGAGGACGTTGCTATCAGCAGCTTTACTGCACAGATTCAATTATAATAACTTATTTATTCAGTATAAACACAATACTGCTCACTGCCTGAGTATTACACTGTCTGTGTGTGTGTGTGTGTGTGTGTGTGTGGGGGGGGGGGTCACAGTGTGGGGCCGTTAGCCTGTAAGTTAGCTCTCTTGCCCTTCTGAGCGCAGGGGTTAGCAGTGCCCACTGACACCCCCCCACTACGCCCTGCGCTGCCACCTGCGTTGGCCCCAGCTGAATGCTGTTGCACTCCTGCAGATTGTCTTTCAGTAACACTAGGGGGCGCTCTGCCCAGGGGGGCGGGGGTCTCCTGTAGTCCAGCAGGGGGCGTAGGGGAGGGTGTGAGGTTCTGAAGGTGACCCAGGTTGGGGTCAATGTTAGTGTTGGGGTCAGTGTTGGGGTCGGGACCTCCCTGCCCCCCCTCCGCTATCCCCATGTTGGGAATCTCAGCGCTGACCGGCAGCAGGTAGATCACCTGAGAGAGACAGAGAGAGATTAGGGAGAGTGGGTCAGTGCATGTATGTGTGTGTGTGTGTGTGTGTGTGTGTGTGTGTGTGTGTGTGTGTGTGTTTTTGTTTTACCTGAGCTGCGTCTCCCTCCTCTGAACTCACTGAATTGGACTAAAAGACAAAGGATAGAACTGTATTATAGATATTGTGTAGTACTGTACTATAAAGGCAGTGTGATGTAATAGTCTATAGAGGTAGTGTATAGTACTGTACTATAAAGGCAGTGTGATGTAATGGTCTATAGAGGTAGTGTATAGTACTGTACTATAAAGGCAGTGTGATGTAGTGGTCTATAGAGGTAGTGTATAGTACTGTACTATAAAGGCAGTGTGATCTAAAGGTCTATAAAGGTTGTGTATAGTACTGTACTATAAAGGCAGTGTGATGTAGTGGTCTATAGAGGTAGTGTATAGTACTGTACTATAAAGGCAGTGTGAAATGGTATTTTAGTAACACTCACCAGCAGACCTGGTCGAATAACTGACACCACCTACAACACACACACACAGTGAGTAATTTAAGCACACACACACATGCACATACACACACGCATGCACACACACAAATCTCTTTGAAAGTGAAGTGTGGGTGGACCTGTGTCTGTCCACCGGCTCCTCCAGCTGGGGTCACCAGAGAGGGGAAGAGCGTCTGACCAGTCTGCAAAACATCACACACACACACACACACACACACACACACATTGATCACCTTTCATATAATTACTATCATGTATTATGTTTTTGGCCACTGTGGAGTCTACTTACAGGCTGGATGTGTGGAGTGTGTGTGTGGTGTGTATGTGTAATGTGTGTGTAGTGTGTAGCTTGAGTGTATACACACCACTGAAGGCTGCAGGGGTACTACAGGGAGGGAGTTCCACATGGGAAACACCTACACACATAGCAAACACACACACACTGTTGAACACTATTGCTTACATAGAGATACTTATATATATATATAATACATACGGAACATACCTGTCCTTGAGGCAATGCGGCCTCAGGTGCGAGAGACAGTGTGTGTGCGTCTGGTGATGGGTTAGTCGGTGTGTGTGGCTGCAGGTACGGACTGTTCACACTCTCTGCCTCCGTTGGGTTCTCACTCTTCACCTGCAGAAGCAGCAGAACATTACTGGTAATCCCGCAGTTCACCCTCTGCAGTGTTCTGTCATTGCTGCTGCTGTGAGGTCAGACAAGCTCTACAGAACACTACCGTAGCTGTGTGTGATCAGCCACACACACTCTGACACTGACCTGGTGCTGCGGCTGTGTGGGGGTGTTTGTTTGTGCCGACTGAGGTGTTGGGTTGGGGTTCCTCAGTGTGTTCCACTGGGCCGTGTTCAATGGTATCAGAACCACCTGTGGCCCGTAGGCGCTCATAACCGTGACTGGCATCAGGACGGTGTTTCCCGGGGCAGCGGGTGAAGGAGGCGGGGCCAGCTAGGGGGGGTGGGATTCAGAGTTTGAATTGAGTTTGAGCAGAGTAACACCTGGGTGGTCCTGTTTCTACTCATGAACAACTTTAATGGTGATACTGCACTATTAGCTTCCTGCACAGTGATAATTATTAACTTCCTGCACTGTAATAATATAACGCTCATACAGATCAACTGGCTCCTGATTAAAGAGGGACTGATGTGATACTCACAGGAAAGCCTTCAGACAGCCCCAGCACACACAACAGCAGGACAGCCAACCGTGCCATCTTTATTACTCTGCAGAACATGGATCCCATTAGTGACACGACTGCACTGTACTTCACTGCACTATACAGTACTACTGTGATGTACAATACTACTGTACTATACAATACTACTGTGCTACACAATACTACTGTACTATACAATACTACTGTGCTACACAATACTGCTGTACTATACAATACTGCTGTACTGTACAATACTGCTGTATTGTACAATACTACTGTACTATACAATACTGCTGTACTGTACAATACTACTGTACTATATAATACTACTGTACTACACAATACTACTGTAATGTACAATACTGCTGTACTACACAATACTACTGTAATGTACAATACTACTGTACTATACAATACTGCTGTACTGTACAATACTACTGTACTATATAATACTACTGTACTACACAATACTACTGTAATGTACAATACTGATGTACTATACAATACTGCTGTACTGTACAATACTACTGTAATGTACAATACTACTGTACTACACAATACTACTGTACTATATAATACTGCTGTACTACACAATACTACTGTAATGTACAATACTACTGTACTACACAATACTACTGTACTATATAATACTACTGTACTACACAATACTACTGTAATGTACAATACTACTGTACTACACAATACTACTGTACTATATAATACTACTGTACTACACAATACTACTGTACTATATAATACTGCTGTACTATATAATACTGCACTATACAGAACAATCCGTTAGTGCTGTCCTATAACATACAGAGAGTTTACCCCAGCAGAGAGATGTATGGAGGTGAGGGTTTACCTGTGAGCAGATCTTCAGTCCAGCCTGCAGGTGCTCAGGTAAAGTCTGAGGTGTGAAAGGCTGTGGGACAGTTTATAAAGGCTGCCCAGGTACACTGCCCGAGACGGCCATCACGTCTGTCTGACTGAGAGGGAGACATTTTCTCACCGGGAGAGATTAGAGGAGACTCTGAGTCACTGCAGAGGAAGCTCAGGATCATCTCTGAGAAACCTGAAATTATCTTTCTTTTAGTGTGAACAAACTGACCTGTTCATCAGACGCCACACACTCACCCAGTTCTCAATTCAACTACAGACACCGGCTCCTTAAAGCCACAGTTTAGCCAAAACACAGTCCAACATCCCCTTTCCCCCAGTTCCCCAGAGGTGTTCGGTCCAACAGTGTCTGGACCCCTGAAACAGCACTCAGATTTCAGACTGGCCACCATTGTTTGCCAGCATACTTTAGTCACGTTCTAGATAACAGTGGACTCGTGGTCATTCAGCATCAGACATCACATGAGCAAGTCTGTTAGAGATTGCTGAACATCTCCACGCAGTTTGAGGAGAGTGTGTGATCATTTAGACGTGCAGTTAGCAGCACCATGCTAACTGATGCTGTCTGTTAGCTACATTAGCTTACGAAAAAACCTCATGTGTCCTGACTGAACGACAAGGCCTGTTAACATCTAGTGTTTAAGGGTGAAAAGGTTTCATTGTTTGAGGGGTTTTACTCTATGTTTTAACTCTGATCTGCTACTATGAGCTCCTAGTCCTGTTATCATATCGTGAGCCATTCTAGCCGAGCCGTGCCACAGCGATGGTTACCACACAGATACGATAGCACTGCGATCGCTGTGAATAGTTTTCATGGTGTATTTGGGTCTAGGGCTGTGCGATATTGGAAAAAAACTGACATTATATTGTAATATATTATTAAAAAACATAAATACATCCATTTTCAGTGGGCAGTGGTGGCTCAGCGGTTAGAGCGCCGGGATATTGATAACAGGGTTGTGGGTTCGATTCCCGGGCTCGGCAAGCTGCCACTGTTGGGCCCTTGAGCAAGGCCCTTTACCCTCTCTGCTCCCCGGGCGCTGGAGTTGGCTGCCCACAGTCTGGGTGGTTAGCACACTCTCCTTCACTCAGGTGGTACTGCCGGTCCGGAGTGTGTTTAATCAGGGAAATCTGGAGCAGCAGCTGTAGGAAACCTTCTCATGTCTAATTCAACTGGACGATGTTTTGAGGGGTTCTGTTAAAATGCGTGAGAGATGGCGAGTGTTGTGTGAATGTGAGAGCTGGCAGCCCTGCTGATCGACTGTGTTTAGGGTGAAAGGAGGGAAAATGGAGTTTTGGCTGAACTATTGCCTTAAAATTCACTGTTTTAGTAACACACACACACACACACACACACACACTCACAGCCTGTATTCCAGTCACTGCAGCACAGCCCGTAC